>NC_083770.1:41627326-41639826 GCF_963514075.1 Conger conger
TAGCAGAAATGACCAAGTGTGTACAAGTGTGTGTGTTTATGTGTGTGCATGTGTACAGGTGTGTGTATGTGAGTGTGTGTGTGTGTGTGTGTGTGAGTGTGTGTGTGTGTGTGTGAGAGTGTGTGCATGTGTACAGGTGTGTGTATGTGAGTGTGTGTGAGAGAGAGTGTGTGCACGTGTACAGGTGAGTGTGTGTGAGTGTGTGTGAGGGAGAGCGTGTGCATGTGAACAGGTGTGTGTTTGTGAGTGTGTGTGAGAGCGTGTGCATGTGTACAGGTGTGTGTATGTGAGTGTGTGTGTGTGTGTGAGAGAGAGAGAGTGTGTGCAAGTGTACAGGTGTGTACAGGTGTGTACAGGGTGGCCTGTAGCGTAGTAGTTAAGGTAAATGACTGGGACACACAAGGTCGGTGGTTCTAATCCCGGTGTAGCCACAATAGGATCCACACAGCCGTAGCATTGCTCCAGGGGAGGATTGTCTCCTGCTTAGTCTAATCAACTGTACGTCACTCTGGATAAGAGCGTCTGCCAAATGCCATTAATGTAATGTAATGTAAGGTGTGTACATGTGAGTGAGTGTGTGTGAGAGAGAGCGTGTGCATGTGTACAGGTGTGTACAGGTGAGTGTGTGCGCATGCCTCGTACCTGGGCCCGCCCTGCAGCACCATGGTAACGGGCCCCACCAGGTGGGTGACCCCGCCCACCCTGACGGCGGCGGTGAGCAGCTCCCTCATGTGCAGCAGAGCCTGTCTGCGCGTGCTGCCCCTCCTCCAGCGCGTCTGGGCCGCCGCCAGGAAGCTGCTGCTCGACACCTGGGGGGAGACGCCGCTGCAGTGCATTCTGGGACAGACCGCTCTGCAAAACCTCACCGAGCTGCGCTTTCAACTCTTCATGTTCCACATGAAAATCACTCGATAAATCATAATACATAATATTTAAAAAATCTAAATACACCGCCCAGAACAGGAGGCTGGATGGTTAAAGGTTTGCACACAGGAGCTCTGAGAGAAAGCTTATAGAAAGGCAATGTCTTTAACCATCACAAACTGGTTATTATGGGCCAGATGTTTTGAGTTCCTCCCTCAGTTTCTTAAGACGACAGAAAGCGTGAGGGTCAGAACCAATGAGAAGGGCTGTGTGCACAGAGAGTGGCCAATGGGCAGTCAGCAGGGTGGCCAATGGGCAGTAAGCTGGCAGTGGTGTGACCAATGGGCAGTACACTGGGAGTGGGGTGACCAATGGGCAGTACACTGGGAGTGGTGTGACCAATGGGCAGTACACTGGAAGTGGTGTGACCAATGGGCAGTACACTGGGAGTGGGGTGACCAATGGGCAGTACACTGGAAGTGGTGTGACCAATGGGCAGTACACTGGGAGTGGGGTGACCAATGGGCAGTACACTGGGAGTGGGGTAGCCAATGGGCAGTAAGCTGGGAGTGGGGTGGCCAATGGGCAGTAAGCTGGCAGTGGTGTGGCCAATGGGCTGTAAGCTGGGAGTGGTGTGGCCAATGGGCTGTAAGATGGGAGTGGAGTGGCCAATGGGCTGTAAGCTGGGAGTGGAGTGGCCAATGGGCTGTAAGCTGGGAGTGGTGTGGCCAATGGGCTGTAACCTGGGAGTGGAGTGGCCAATGGGCAGTAAGCTCGCAGTGGTGTGGCCAATGGGCTGTAAGGTGGGAGTGGTGTGGCCAATGGGCAGTAAGCTGGCAGTGGTGTGGCCAATGGGCAGCAGGGCTTACGGCCTGGTCGGGTGTGGTCCCGATGAAGGCGAACAGCTGCCCCAGCAGCACGCTGTAGGTGGGCTTGTCCCGGCTGTCCTCCACCGCCAGGGACTGCAGCAGGGTGAAGGAGGAGCTGCGGTGACTGCAGGGGTGGTGCCGCCTCCTGAGGGGAGAGGGGAGGGTCACTCAGTCCTCCTCCATCCACCCGTACATTCATCTACCCGTACATTCATCCACCCATCCATACATTCATCAACCCATCCACCCATCCATACATTCATCTATTCACACATTCATCCACTCATCCGTCCATAAATTCATACATTCACTCAACCATACACAGATTCATCTATCCATCCGTATATTCCTGCATTCACTCTGCCATTAATTTATCCATTCATACGTTCACTCATTCCGACATTCATCCACACATTTGCTCAGTGATGAACCATTCATGCACTAACTCATTCATTAATCCAGAGCAGTTTTTAGTGCAGGAGCTGCGTGGCTGTGTTATGAACTCTGACCTCTGGTTGCCGTGGGAGAACTCCAGGTCCTGGTTCGCGATCATTTCCAGGTCAGAGGGCGCGGACATGCTGCGCAGGAAGACGGGCTGTTTGACCGGGGGGACCATGGTCTTGGTGTCGGACACAGACTTGCAGGCTGGAAGGCAGAGAGGAGCGGTTAAACCAGCGGTAACACCAAAGCCGTGTGTGTGTGTATGTGTGTGTGTGTGTGTGTGTGTGTGGTGTGCGTGTGTGTATGTGTGTGTGTGTGTGTGTAAGAGATGTGTGTGTGTATATATGTGTGTGTATGTGTGTATATGTGTGCGTATGAGGTGTGTGTGTGTGTGTGTGTGTGTGTATGAGGTGTGTGTGTGTGTGTGTGTGTATGAGGTGTGTGTGTGTGAGTGTGTGTGTGTATGAGGTGTGTGTGTGTGTGTGTGAGTGTGTGAGTGTGTGTATGTGGGTATGAGGTGAGTACATGTGTGTATTACTGTACTGGTGGGGGTGCCGGTGAGGCTCCTGCAGTGGGGTGTGTGTGTGTGTGTGTGTGTGTGTATATATGTGTGTATATGTGTGTATTACCTGGAGTACTGGTGGGGGTGCTGGTGAGGCTCCTGCAGTGGGGGGCGATGGTGACGTGGAGCAGGAGCTCTGTGCGGTTCATCAGGCTCCTCACCAGGGCCTTGGTCTTGGCCAGAGGAGCAGCGCTGCGCTGCAGGGAGTTCACCTCCTGGAGGAACTTCTCCCTGAGGGGCAAGCAGCTGTCACTCACACTGTCTCCACGGAGACGCAGTCTCCACCTCTCCACGGAGACGCAGTCAACACATCACCACGGCAACACAGTCACCACGTCTCCATGGCGACGCAGCCACAAAGTGCAATTCTCTCAGCAAGACAGTGAACTCTGAGCACGAGAGCGAGGAATCATATTGATCTGGTTTTAAGATATCAAATGTGAGAACCTTCAAAAGTACGATAGGTAACTTTCAAACATTGTTAAAAGACCATTCTAAATCCATTCCTATCATTGAAAGACTCACTCTGTACCAAAACATTGTATAACGGAACAATAATTCAAATTCATTGGTTCCTACTTTGTTCTAATTGCTACAGCAATTGGCGTTTCAACATCAGTGTGTTCACAGTGTGTGTGTGTGTGTGTGTGTGTGTGTGTGTGTGGGGGGAGGGATAAACAGTGTTGTGGTTTGAAGGTGTTTGTTGCTGCTATTCCTCTCTTGACCGTTAGAAGCCTGAAATTATCTATAGTACCTTTAAGTACATCATTTAACATTTACACATTTTTATTCTGTCAATTAAAATACTTTGAGTAAAGTGTTAAATGGGTTTCATTGGGAAAAAAACAACAAAGAAAGATAAATAAATGTTCCATTAATATATATATATATATATTTTGTTGCTTTTTTGGCTTATTTTACCCATATTTTCTCCCAATCTGAAATTCCCAATTTCACATCTCAAAAGAAAACATCTTGGCCACAAGGGAGATGAAACGGAGATGATAAATTCTGTCCAAACATATGCTGACTAAAAATACTGCAGAGACAGCCGGTCAGGGCCTGGGTCCAGTTTATCCGGCTGAACGAGTGCTCGACAGGTCCAGCACAGATCTGCTGTCAGCACGCTGTAATTACAAAGTTTGTAATTAATGAACGGTTCCAGATGGACCGGATCCGATCCGCCTCACCTCAGGGCCAGAACCACGTTTTCCAGATCGCTACAGTCCAGAGGAACCTCCTTCAGGGAGCACAGCAGCTCCAGCTCCTTCATCTTGTTCTGGAAACCAGGGATTGTGGGAAATTGAGTCCCTACACAGGTGCTTTGTGACTGAATTAGGTCCAGAGATGGAGAGGGGGGCAGGAGGGGGGGTGTGGGGCGGTCGGAGGGAGGGGGGGGGCAGGAGACCAGAGGGTAGGGGAGGTGGGACAGGAGGACAGAGGGTAGGGGTGGTGGGACAGGAGACCAGAGGGTAGGGGTGGTGGGACAGGAGACCAGAGGGTAGGGGTGGTGGGACAGGAGGACAGAGGGTAGGGGAGGTGGGACAGGAGGACAGAGGGTAGGGGTGGTGGGACAGGAGACCAGAGGGTAGGGGTGGTGGGACAGGAGACCAGAGGATAGGGGTGGTGGGACAGGAGACCAGAGGGTAGGGGTGGTGGGACAGGAGGACAGAGGGTAGGGGTGGTGGGACAGGAGGACAGAGGGTAGGGGTGGTGGGACAGGAGGAACGCTCACCTCGAAGAAGTGGTAATCGTGGAAGAAGGGATTGTTGTTCTCCAGCTTTCCTTGCTGAGCTTCTTCCACCTCATTCTGCCACTTCTGCTCCAACTCTGCCACACTCTGGAGTCACACAAACACACACACACATTATCATACACACATACACACACACACACACACACACACACACACACACACACACACACACATTACCATACACATACACACATGCGCGCACGCGCACGCACACACACACACACACACACACACACACACACACATTATCATACACACAAATACACACACACACACACACACACACCATCATCATCATATACACACACACACACACACACACACACACACAGGCGCCGGTCACCACGGTTACCTGCAGCTGGCGCTCCATGGCGTTGATCTTCTTGAAGGTCTCGGCCATGATCTTGCAGAGCAGGTCGTGCTCCTCGCCGTGCTCCTCGCGGTACTGGAAGTTGACCAGCGACTGCAGCGCGTCCACCAGGGTCAGGTGCTTAATCACGCACGACACGATCACCTCCTCCATCACGTCCGGCCGGATCACCTCCCTGCAGGGCCGCAGAGAGCGCGAGGCTGGGTCAGAACCAGGAGACCAGGGACCAACGCTCCCCCAGAACAGGGCTCTGCGTTCCCCCAGAACAGGGCTCCGCGTTCCCCCAGAACAGGGCTCCGCGTTCCTCCAGAACAGGGCTCTGCGCTCCCCCAGAACAGGGCTCCGCGTTCCCCCAGACCAGGGCTCCGCGTTCCCCCAGACCAGGGACCCACGCTCCCCCAGAACAGGGCTCCGCGTTCCCCCAGAACAGGGCTCCGCATTCCCCCAGAACAGGGCTCCGCGTTCCCCCAGACCAGGGACCCACGCTCCCCCAGAACAGGGCTCCGCGTTCCCCCAGAACAGGGCTCCGCATTCCCCCAGAACAGGGCTCCGCGTTCCCCCAGACCAGGGACCCACGCTCCCCCAGAACAGGGCTCCGCGTTCCCCCAGAACAGGGCTCCGCATTCCCCCAGAACAGGGCTCCGCGTTCCCCCAGAACAGGGCTTCGCATTCCTCCAGAACAAGCCTCCGCGTTCCCCCAGAACAGGGCTCCATGTTCCCCCCAGAACAGGGACCCGCGTTCCCCCAGAACAGGGACCCGCGTTCCCCAAGAACAGGGGCCGGGTGTGCTTATTTTTTTTTTCACCTTAAAATCAACAACTGATTCAGGCCAAAGAAACCAGGTGAGGTGACTTAACTGCTTTCATTGACCAATTAAAGCAAAGAAAATATCCCCGTTTTTAGTCTGTTCAAAACTATGAATTAACCCGGCCAAATTATAAAGTTTGGACATTACTTTTTCCCCAGACTGAACTAATTACTCTCCAGGGAATTATTTTTCTGAGCCGCACAGAACATATTTTAATAAAATTCATATTCATCGCTTCACGTTGCCCAAAAAGGCCAACAGTCAAACACGGCCGCCTCCATGAACTGGCTTCTCGCGCCCGCGAGCAACTCCCATAGGAATCCATGGGCCGGGAAGCAGAAGCAGTCTACAGTCCTCACACATGCCCTGAACGAGTCCCTGCTGACCCCACGGCTGGGTGAATAACCCCACACGACAGAGGACAGAGGATCCTTCGCCGTGTGGAAGGGAAGGTTTATTGATTTTATTATTTTTTTTAGAAGTGAAAAAGGACTCGGGTGCTGACTCAGCAGCTGAACAGCAACACAAACAGGGAGGCCGATGACTCAGGGATACCTGCGCTCTGGGATAAAACCTACCTCCCCCCGGCTAAACCAACCCCCCTCACTAAACCAACCTCCCCCCCCCCAGTCGCCAAACCAACCCCTCTCGCTAAACCTACCCCCAGCTCAGCCTCAGGCACCAGCTCAGGGTCAGAAAGGACTCCTCCTTTCGTTTTCGGGACCCGTTCATTATTCCCACAGCCCGTTCTGCTCTTCCCCCGAGAGCGACACTCCACAAAGCAAATTCAGTTTCTTCACTCAAAGAGGGAACTCCGGGGGAACCCGACACCTCACACAGCGAACGAGCAGCTCCGTTTCTCCCACACAGACTGTGGAGCTATTCACACATAACATACAGTGACGATTATCAGGTCTGGCAGTGTGTGTACACTGTCGTACAATCTCATAAAACAGCTAAACTGTGAAGAAATGAACACACGGCATGAAAACCCAAATCGCACTCCGATATGTCAGCGGAATCGCAAGCTGCATTGCGGTTGGAATGCACATCTTCCCGAAGTGAAACACAATCGATGTCAGATTGCTTAAATATAAAGAAGCAACAATTCCATTTTCTCTTGGAACTGCCCTGACCAGCCAGGTTAGAGGCGAGATGGGTCACACCAAAAGGTGCTAACGTGCTAACGCGCTAACATGTTCCATTTTGGGCGGGAAGCACTAATATCCCTCGCTCTGTAACCGCCGCTCTGTCGTTTGTCTTTCTCCCTCGCTTCCTCTCTTCCTGTTCCCCGGAGTGACAGCACAGTGCCTCTGGGGTCATCCACAGCGGGTTACCATGGAGACGCGTTAACGAACCGCAGGAGAGCGAAAGACCCCTCACGAGGTACAAACCCGACAATAAATAACAAAAGGATACCACAGGATAAACAAGGCTACTGGTACACCGGACGAACGGATGACCAGATTATCCCAATTTACACAAATTTGGTGAACAAGGTTTACCAGGATGTGTGACACAGGATGTGTTTACAGCTAGCCAGTTTAGCACCAAGGTCCAATATTTTTTTATAAGATACTTAATTTTGATGTTGGAACAAATGAGAAAACACTCTGATAGAATTCAGCTGAATTAGACTAATCAAAAAACACAAGCATATGAAGGAAGTATCTGAATATTGGTGAAAAACAGGTAAGAGTGGTCATCAGGCCGTCAAAGGGTAGCCGGTTTGATTCCGCCCTGGGTGTGTCGAAATGTCCCTGAGCAAGACACCTAACCCCCTACTGCTCCTGACGTTGCTGTGTGTGTGTGTGTGTGTGTGTGTGTGTGTGTGAATGAGTGAATGAGAGGCATTAATTGTAAAGCACTTTGGATGAAAGCTCGATATAAATAAAGGTTGAGTCACTCCTCGGGTACGGGTTGTTTCTAAGTGACCACGCAGGAAGTGGGCGACAGGAAGTGGGCGGGGCTCTTACTTGATGCTGGGCCGGAACTGCGGCCGCGCCCGGCCGGAGACCTCCCGCAGACGGCCCATGATGCCCGGCGGCAGGCGGATGCGCGGCAGGTCGAAGTACACCCCGGGCATGAGCCCTGGCGGGGGGATGAGGGCGTCGGAGGGGTAGATGAACTCGCGGTCCTCCTCGATGGTCAGGGGGGGCAGCGGGGAGGGGCTGGGCGTGAGGGCCGGGGAGATGGCGCCGTTAGCCTCCACCTGCCACTGGCACCTGAAACAGGGGAAGAGCGCAGAGCTGTTAGTGTTTAGCACCGCTAACAGGGAGAAGTACACCGCCATTCGCATTAGCACATCTAATGGGGACTACAGTACAGCACTGTTAGCATTAGCACCTCGAACAGGGAGAACAGTACAATGGCATTAGCAATAGCACCTCTAATTTACATTTACATTTTTGTCATTTGGCAGAAGCTTTGAATCCAAAGCGACTAACAAGTGCATAGGTTCTACCACAAGTCAAAGTGTCACATCCTGAACTAGGAAAATACACATGGAATGCTGTTCTAAACATAGTCGTCATCATAAGTGCAAATAATTTTTTTTTTTTTTTTTTGGGGGGGTTAGACAAAGATAGGGAGCGGCGGGGGAAATCAAGAGGGAGGGATAATGGTACACCACTGCTAGCATAGCACCTCGAATGGGGACAATGGTACAGCGCTATTAGCGTTAGCACTTCTAACAGGGAGAACAGTACAGAGACGTTAGCAATACATCTAATGGGAACAACTGTGCAGAGCCATTAGCATTAGCACCTCTCATGGGTGTAATACAGGTGTATGGGTGTGTTTCTGGTGTAATACAGGTTCAACTGTATATTTTGGTGGTGTATTTAACAGTGTATTTTTGGGCATCCTGACCTCTGCAGCAGTTTGGAGCAGAGCAGGCCCAGGTGTAATGCAGGTCTAAGGGTGTATTTGTGGGTGTAATACAGGTGTAAGGGTGTATTTGTGGGTGTAATACAGGTGTAAGGGGTGTATTTTGGGGCAGAATCTGGGTGTAATACTGACCTCTGCAGCAGTTTGGAGCAGAGCAGGTCCTGACAGGTCTCCTCCTCGCGGGTCAGCTCCGGGCCGTGGTACAGAATCCGCAGCATGGAGCAGGCCAGCACCGACAGGCCCAGTGCCAGGTCCGCTAGGAAGGGCAAACCCCCCGACACATCCTCCGAGGACTCCTGTCCAGAGGAGGGAGGGAGGGAGGGAGGGAGTGGATAGGAAGACGACAGGAAGACAAGAGGGGAGAAATAAAAAGAAAGAAGAAGAGGCAGAGAATGATAAGAAGGAAAAGAAGAAATGAAAGGAAGAGGGACCAGGAGAAAGGAGGGATTATCAGGGAAAAAAAAGAGAGATAAAGAGGTAGAGTCAGCGCAACAGAAACACACCTCGCCGTCTTCATTCGCTTCCTGCTTTTACCCATAAACCCCTGCAGTGCAGCTGGACCGTTACACCCACCCAGCCTTAACCGGTCTTAACCCCGCCCACCTCCCGGTGCACCCTGGGTACCTGTGCACGGACGGTGGAGGAGAAGCCCCACATGGCTTTATCGGGCGTGTTGTGCTCCCGGCCGCTCCGCATCTCGAAGGAGAAGGTGACGGTGTCGCCCTCCACCTGGAACAGAGAGGATTCTGGGTAAGAGGGGTGTGGGACGGGCATACGTCCCTGTCAGAACTGCTCAGTCACTGCCCAAGACTCATCTCTCCACACTGAACCTGGAGCTATAGCCACTTCTCTGTGGGAGTGTCATAATCCGTTACGATGATCTGTTGATGTCTGTATTTGTGTTTAGAACAGCCCTTCATGTGTATTTTAGTAGTTATGGACGTGATGCTTTAACTTGTGGGAGAACCTACGCACTTGTAAGTCATTTTGGATTAAAAGCATCAGCCAAATGACTTAAATGTAAATGTAAATGTTATCACTGCATCACCTGTCTTAATCTTCTAGCCCTCTTCTTGTACTTTAATCTAGGACTGTCACATTTGCATTTACATTCATCTTGGTGCTGTGGGAGCTTACCTTATCTACGTTTGACATGCAATACTGACTTTTTATTTTTATTTTACCCATTCACTCATCTGTCCTTGACTTGATGGCTGTAGACTGATAAACTGATTCTTTGTGAATTGTACCTATCTGACCTGTTAAATATATATATATATATTTCAAATTGTAATGTAATGTAATGTAAAAATATCCCACACACACACACACACACACACACACACACACACACACACACACACACACACACACACACACACACACACACACACACACACACACACACACACACACACACACACACACACACACACACACACACACACACACACACACACACACACACCTTGACCAGGTCTTTGGGCCAGCCGGTCCCCAGGACACTGCGGCTGCCATACCCCAGGGTGTTCCCTCCGTACTCGGTCACCTTGCGGCTGTTTGTGTTCGGCCCGGCGTAGATCACCAGCTGGAGGGACAGACACGCAGAGCAACACACTCAACTCAGCGCAACAAAAACACAATGAGAAACATTCTCAGCTCACAAAGCAACAGTAACACAGAGCAACACACTCAACTCAGAGCAACAAAAACGCAATGAGACACACTCAACTCAGAGCAACAAAAACGCAATGAGACACACTCAACTCAGAGCAACAAAAACGCAATGAGACACACTCAACTCAGAGCAACAAAAATGCAATGAGAAACATTCTCAGCTCACAAAGCAACAGTAACGCAGAGCAACACACTCAACTCAGAGCAACAAAAACGCAATGAGACACACTCAACTCAGAGCAACAAAAACGCAATGAGACACACTCAACTCAGAGCAACAAAAACGCAATGAGACACACTCAACTCAGAGCAACAGTAACGCAAAGAGACACACTCCACTCGCAGAGCAATAGAAAACAGTTGGCTGGAAACCCTGTTACAGTCATACCAGTCGTACTGTGTATGGGGGGTGGTCACCTTGTTATAGCTGTACTGTGAGCGGGCGGGGGAGGGGGGGGTTACCTTGTCGTAGTCGTACTGCGAGGAGCAGCGGGGGTCGAATCGCAGGTACAGACAGCGGGCCCCGGGGATGTGCACCGTCTCTTTGAACTTGTAGTTGTCACGCACGGGGTGCACCGTCTCCACCGTCTTCCCAGCAGCCCACGGGGCCGGAATCTTCAGCCCCGTCAGGAAGCCCGGCTCCTCCCTCTCCTCCAGGATCCGCACGCTGGAGACAACGCAGGAAATGACGTCACGGCGTCAGACTGGCGCGAACAGGGGGCCTACTGCACTGCACAAAGCGCAGGCCAACAGGCTGCCGTGTCCCAGATTAACAGGGAGGGCTGTCATGAGGGAGGCTCCAGTGCTCTTAATATGCTAATCCACAAAATGACTGCAGCCGTGTCTAAAGTATAAGTATAAAGTATAAACCCACTCCAGTCAACCAGAGTATGAACAAAATGTGGTTGCGTCCAGAGACATCCATTGCTGTGATATCCAACCGCCTGTTCAAAAACGACTCCTGAAAGTGTTAAAAATCACACCTGCCCTCTCTCAGCTGCAGCGCCTATGTGTCCCTCTAAGATCTTATTTATGTTTCTACAGTCTGAGGCTCTGTGAGTCACACTGAATCAGGGCCGCAGTATCACCTGTCGTCCACAGGGGGCAGCTTCCCCCTCGTGCCCGCGGATCCTCCGCCCGGCACCGCGTCGCTGAAGAGAGGGGACTGCGTCTTCAGGAGCAGGGCAGTCTGGGAAAACAGGCACACCGTCAGCCGAACGGACTGTGACGTCACACACCGGAGGAAGGACCAGAGCGGGTCAAGGAGGGCACCGAAAACCCAACTGACCCTGCGGCTCTCGACAAAACCCGACCGACCCGATCACTGATTAACAAGCGAGCCAACGATCTGACTAATCAATCGGAACATAACAAGCAGCTTCTTCACATCGTGTTAACTGATAAATACAATTGAGAAAAACTTTTAAATCAAGTTTTAATCACTAAACCGCGGTGGAGACTTCCCCAGATTTTCCTTGAGTATCAACACAACGATTAATCCACAGTGGTAAAATGACAGGGTGACCCGTTACAAACTCGGATTTCAAACCCGACCGAGAGAGCGGGTGTAGAGTGGGGAGCGGGGAGAGTGGCGCCCCCACCTGGCTGGTGTAGAGGACCAGCTGCACGAGCTGGGGCATCAGCGCGTCGGCTAGCGTTAGCGTCTGCAGGTTGGGGTGCATCAGCGAGGTAAGCAGCACAGGCAGCAGGTGGCCCAGCATGGTCGCCTTGGTTACCTGCTCAAGACCCTTTAACCTGGGGGGGAAGGGGGGCCATATCACCAGTGACATCACAACAGTCAAGAGCTGAGAGGTTATACGGTTCTATCTACAGATGGTTCGGTTTTCAGATATCGAACGAGTATTGACCTGAACATCTTGAAAAATTATTCTTCAGAAAATTACTCGGTCATAAGGAAAAAAAAGACCATCTGTCGTGCCACTGCTCAATAAAACACTTGATGCAGATTTATACAGATTCTCCCGGTTAATTAGCTGAACAATTAGTGCTACTGATTGGCCAGACTGTCTCCACACCTGACTCCCAGGTAAAGGGAGGGTAGAAAACCTGCAGTTCTATGTTACGGAGTTGATAACCCCTGCTCTACGCTCACTCCTCTGGACAGCTTTCTAGCACTTTCTACCAGCCAAAGACCCAAGGAGCCAGTCATATAGACCAGGGATGGGCAAGGTGGGCCATATCGGTGTCTGGATTTCAGACCAACTTCTGCTCTTAATTATTTAATTAACCCAATAATTTACATG
>NC_083770.1:41644826-41667326 GCF_963514075.1 Conger conger
ATACATAGATATAATAAATACAACAGCATCTTTCTTCACTTAGGGTTTTCTGCATTTTAAAATCAGTTCTAATTCTACCCATTTGTCTTCTCTGTACAGTACATACACTTGATTGATAACTTCATGACTACAGCCTTGTGTATGTGTGAGTCCATGCGTGTGTGTGAGATATCACTCTGACCACAGCACTGTTTGTGTGTGCGTGTGTGAGACATTACTCTGACTGCAGTGCTGTGTCTGAGTGTGTGTGTGTGTGTGTGTGAGAGAGAGAGAGTGTATGAGTGTGTCAGAGTGTGTGTGGGAGTGAGAGTGTGTGTGTGTGTGTGTGTGTATATGAGTGTCTGTGCTTGCGCGCGTGTGTGTGTGTGTGTGTGTGTGTTTGCGCGCAAGTGTGTGTGTGTGTGTGTGTGGTTGCGCGCGAGTATGTGTGTGTGTGTGTGTGCGTGTGTGTGTGTGTGTGTGTGCGTGTGTTTGCTTGGGCGCGCGCACGTGTGTGTGTGTGCTCGCGCGCGTGTGTGTTTGCTTGCGTGTGTGTGCTTGCGCGTGTGTGTGTGTGTGTGTGTGCGTGTGTGCGCGTGTGTGCGCGTGTGTGTGCGTGTGTGTGCGTGTGTGTGTTTGCTTGGGCGCGCGCGCGCGTGTGTGTGTGCTCGCGCGTGTGTGTGTGCTCGCGCGCGTGTGTGTGTTTGTGTGTGTGTGTGTCGTACTGCAGTACCTGATGGCCAGGCACACCTCCCCCTGTATCTGCGCTCCGATCTGATCCACAGGAGCCATCAGCAGCTGCCAGAGCAGGAGGCCGGAGCGTCGCACGCTCTCCCGGTTCTGCTCCGACTGCGGGTTGAAGAACCGGAACACCACCTGGACACGGAGCGCAGGGGAGGAGCGTTACTCCCCAGACTCCAGACACGGGGCGCTAAACACGGGGCGCTAAACACGGGATGCCAACGCTAAACACAACATAGGAGAGCTTAACAAAGGCCTGTGCAAAATCAGGTGATGCAAAACATAGTGCAAAGATAAACAAAGTGCCCTAACCAGAAGGTAGCAGAGCTAAACACAGTACATTACAGCTGAACATATGATGCTATCTTCAGTTGGACTATAATGCAAGATAAGGGCTACGAAAGAAGCTAACAGTCAACACTGGATGCTAACATACTAATGCTAGTGGCAAAAACAGGATGGTAAGGCAGAGCACAGCATGACATGTCAAAGGCAGGACACCAGCGGTCCAAACATATGATGCTAACATAGTAAACACTGGATGGAAATGCTAAATGCTATAGGTCAGCTAACACTTAAAAACAGGACACCAGTGTGCCGAAGACAGGATCATAACATGCCGAACACAGAATGCTAACATGTCAAACCCATGATGATAATGTGCTGAATACATGAAGCTATCGTGCTAAGCACAGGTTGCAAACATGGTGAAAACATGATGCTATCTTGCTAAACACAGAATGCTAACGTGCTAAACACAGAATGCTAACATGCTAAACAGAGGATGCTAACGTGCTAAACAGAGGATGCTAACGTGCTAAACAGAGGATGCTAACGTGCTAAACAGAGGATGCTAACGTGCCCTCACCTGGAATACCACCAGAATGCAGCGGATGATGCTGGTGTCTCCGTTGACCATGGCCTTCTCCATGATGTCGCAGATGCTGCTGAAGTGCTGGGCCTCGATGGGGTGCTGCTTCCCCAGGAAGGCCCCGATGGGCAGGCTACTGCTGCTAGCCGCTAGCACGTTGAGCTGGTGGATGCACATGGCGCCCACGTGGTGCAGCAGCTGGTTTATCACCTCGCCCGTCGGCACCGTCTCTTCTGCGGGCGTCACGGCAACGAAACATAACACTCACACAGTGCACTTTATTCATAACATTCACACACTTTATTCATGAACCCTGCCGAAAATTCCAGCTGGGATCCTAAGATGGTTCAGGATGGTTTGAGATGTGTCGTCTACACTTCTAGCTGGCCATAGCTGGTCTCTAGCTGGACAAAGCTGGTCAAAGCTGGTTAAGCTGGGAGAGTAAGCTGGTGGTGAACTGGTTGACTATATAGGTCAGCTGGTTGACCCGCTAAAAGTGTTGAAAACACAGGTTTAAACCAGCTTGACCAGCTTAGGCTCATTTACAGTAAGCTGGAATTTTTAGGAGAACATGAACATATAAATAACAAAAAATATTGATAGAAATGTAATAAAGAAGCTGAATAAGGTATGGAATAATAAAACAAGAAAAGCATGTGATGAAAAAACAGAACAGGAAAGATCAGCCTGCTGCGTTTTTTCTGGGAATGTTCCAGAACCACAGCTCCCAAACGATCCCGAGCAACATGGCTGCCAGCCCCGAGCAGTTACAGATATGTAATAATGACAAGCACAATGTTGTTCAGCTTACAATGTTTGCCGGTCCCTGAGAATTTGAAATTGCAGGCAGATCATTTCTGGAACCACAAAAAGCCACTGCGCTTTCTAAGAATAAGAAAACTCAACATAAAAATAATCTCACAAATGAATGAGACCAGATAAACAAAATGTATTTTCATAAACTGTCTTCTCAGGTTTTATTTCAAGTCGTTTCTGCTGGTGATTTAGCGTTCCTCGGTTTTAAATTGAGTTGATTGTTCCTGTAAAGATGTTCTTTAAATGGATTTATCTATTTTTAATCATACTCGCCTTACGTTTGTTCCCAGTTTTATCTACTTTAAGCACTCGGAGCTAAAATGGCTGAAATGTTCTATATAAATGAAGTTATTGCGAGTGGCTCTGGATAAGAACCTGTGTCCGATGCCAGGAAAGGGAAATGATGTAATGACTGGCAGAGCTCAGCTTGGTTGTGACCAAAGATAAGCAAACTCAGAAAAACTGTCCTTATTACAGAACAGTAATCCTACAGAAGTGTTCGTATACAACCTGCCACGGCTAAGAGCAGTGTCGCACACTGTCGACTCGGGAGAGCCGCAGGGTCTGCCGGTTAACTGGTTTTCACCTGGAAATTTGCACCAAGTTCAGACCCAGGAAGCCAGGTGAGGTGAGAGATTTTACAGTGTAATCAGCAGCTTTAATTGACAAATGAAGTGCAGGATAAGAGTGAAAACCTGCAGACCCTGTTTTCCAGGGCAGGGCTGGATTAGAGTATACCCAGCTGTAAAATCCAGCAATGAAAGCTGAGCTGGTCAAGCTGGGTATGAGCTGGTTAGCCAGCTTGTGCTGGTAGCTTGTCTAAGCCGGTAGCTGGTCAACCAGCTGTTTCTAAACGTAGCTTGAACTGGTCAAACCATGTTGAGCTGGGAGCTGGTCCGAACTGGTCAACCGGCTAAACCATGTCGAGTTGGGAGCTGGTCCGAACTGGTCAACCGGCTAAACCATGTCGAGCTGGGAGCTGGTCCGAACTGGTTAACCGGCTAAACCATGTCGAGTTGGGAGCTGGTCCGAACTGGTCAACCGGCTAAACCATGTCGAGCTGGGAGCTGGTCCGAACTGGTTAACCGGCTAAACCATGTCGAGTTGGGAGCTGGTCCGAACTGGTCAACCGGCTAAACCATGTCGAGGGAGCTGGTCTGAACTGAACCAGGTGTTTCAATACCGAGCTTGAGCTGTTTTTTTCAGAAGGGTATAACGGCCAAACGTTAATCAGAGCAATGCAGACGCCAAAAAAAGCAGAAACAGTGTAAGGGAACTTCCTCGAGTTTGTCTTCAAGCATACAGGAGCAAGCCGGGAGGCTGTATAACACACATAGCAGATGCTCTTACCCACACTCTCATCGATCACCATTTTTTATCTCCTCAGTCACCACCCCTTTAAATTCCCCATTGGCAGAAAGGCAGAGGCCACGCCCCTTTGACCCCTCACCTTTGGGCTCTTTGATGATGTGGCTGACGCCCAGCCTTTGGCACAGGTGGTGGAAGGCCTGGTTGCCAGGGTTACACCACTGGTCCATGTAGTCACTGGAGCAGGTCCAGATCAGGTTGTTGAGGGAGTCGTAGCAGGCCCCTGGAGAGGACAGACATTTTAGACCTCCCCGTCAAATCAGTGCAAACCTACAGCCATTTTAGTCCACTGTCCTTCAACATCAGGATATTTTACTCTGTGATGCTCCTGAATATGCCAATGCTATCAGAATTGTTTTTGGTGAAGACTTAAGAGAATTTGTTTTGGTTGCATTCTAAGATTGCGTAGTGTAGGCCTGGAACCTGGTTGACACATTTGAAGCCATTTTTCACAGAAGAATTCTCACGGAAGTAGCAAGAACTAGCCTAGCGCATTACTAACCTTATTTGAGAATCAGTGTAACTAGTGATGATTTGCTAATGCTAATGTAAACATGAGAGATAAATGCTCAGAGGGACTGCCCATCTGTGAAACATAGATATCTCTGTTGTGAGAACAGACTTTGCAGAATAACATACACGCTGATTATTACATTATTGAAGTTCCTGTCTCAGACCCTTTCTCCGCAGGAGTACCTACCCAGCCCAGATACCTGCGCCCCTCGACCCAGCGAACTGCCCGGGGCATCGATGAGGTCGGCACGGCTGCTGAACTGACCGTCCGCTAGGCTGAAGACCAAACTGGAGGCCAGGACTGAGGGGAGGGAGGAGAGAGCGAGAGAGAGTGGGGAGGGAGAGAGGGAAAGAGAGAGAGAATGAAACCTCAAGATGGAGGTAGAGTCAGGGAGAGAGGTGGGGGGGGAAAGATGGGGAGAGAGGGAATGGAAAAATGGGGAAAGGAGGAACGGTGAGAAACCGGATGTGGACCCGCTGGATCAGCCCAGCGGAGTCACAGAGACACAGCTGAAAGGCTGCAGGCTCTGACCGTGCCAAACACAAATGAGCCTTTTCCCATGCAGGAGCAAGGGCTTCCCTCAGGGGCAAGACACAAACGCAAACAAATTACAGTCAAATTACACAGCGCACAGCTGACAAACGGAATGAAACTGGATTCAGCTAAACATTAAATTACAGTTATTTAGCTGGCACCTTTGTCCAAAGCGACATACGGTTGATTAGACTAAACAGCGGCCAGAGCAATGTGGGCTTGAACCACCAACCTTCAGGGTCCCAGATATGCACCTGAGCCACTAGGCTCCAGGCACCTTAGCCACCGGGCTTCAGGCACCTTAGCCAATGGGCTACAGGGCTACAGGGCTTCAGGCACCTTAGCCAATGGGCTACAGGGCTACAGGGCTCCAGGCACCTTAGCCACCGGGCTCCAGGCACCTTAGCCACCGGGCTACAGGCACCTTAGCCACCGGGCTACAGGCACCTTAGCCAACGGGCTACAGGCACCTTAGCCAACGGGCTACAGGCACCTTAGCCAACGGGCTACAGGCACCTTAGCCAACGGGCTACAGGGCTCCAGGCACCTTAGCCACCGGGCTACAGGGCTACAGGGCTACAGGGCTACAGGCACCTTAGCCATTAAACTGAAAAAAACAGAACGGGGGGAAGGGTGGTTGGCACTTACTCTTCAGGGAGGACAGGCCGCTGCTGCCCCCGAACAGAGAGCGTGTGGCAGAGCTTCCCGACACCCCCGGGGGCGACGCCAGCATCACCAGGAACGTCCCGCACACCAACATGGGCGTCTTACGCAGCGTCTTCAGAGACAGGCCGCAGCTGGTGTTCACCGCTACAGAGAGCGAGAGAGAGAGAGGGAGAGGGAGAGGGAGAGGGATAGAGACAAAGAGAGAGACGGGTGCATTACACACACCAACTCACATAGCCCTTCAAACTTATTTATTTATTTATTTTTACATGCTGGTCAAACAAGAGACGCCCAAACCGAAAAACAAGAAGCACGAAACACGCCCAGCAGAATAAGAAAGAGAGGAAGAGTAGCCTCAGGGGAACTCGCTGAGCATGCTGGGACAGGTGAGGGGGCTAGGTGCCAGACGACGGAGCTAGCGTACCGGGGGGTGGGGGGGCTAGCGTACCGGACTGCTCCTCCTTGACGGTGTTGGTGATGGTGGAGCCCGTGAGGGCGGCGAGCGTGGCCGAGTGCGACGCGCGGAAGCGCGACATGCGGCTCAGCAGCAGGTCGTTCAGACACTTGGACGACTCGCCCTCCTTCCGCATCAGGATGACCCTCTCCTGCAGGGCCTCAGCCACACACAGGCCCGTCTGCGTCTGTAAGGGGGGGGGGGTTCAGAACTTACATTACCCAGCATTCCAGAACTAGATTACCAAACATTCCAGAACTACATTACCAAGCATTCCAGAACTACATTACCAAGCATTCCAGAACTACATGACCAAGCATTCCAGAACTACATGACCAAGCATTCCAGAACTACATTACCAAGCATTCCAGAACTACATTACCGACCATTCCACAATTACTGTATTCAGCATTCCCCACATGTAACACGATGCATTTCTGAGTGCAAAGCCAAGTTACAATTCAGTCTCTGCAGTACAATTCAGAACTACATTACCCAATAACCCACCGTGAGCGTGAAGACGTCCATGAAGACGGAGTGGCCCTTCTGGGTCTTCTCGTTGAGGCTGGCCGGAGACCAGACCCAGTACAGGTAGGACCCGTCGGAGCAGAGGTGCAGGGAGGTGAGGCTGCTCCCCACAGGGAGGTGGTGGGAGGGCATGGGCACGATCTGACACACCTGCGACACACACACCCATTGCCACGGTGAGGGCCAATCACACAGACCCATCGCCACGGTGAGGGCCAATCACAAACACCCATCGCCACGGTGAGGGCCAATCACAAACGGCGCCTCTCCACCTTCACAGCCAATAGCGTACACACAGAGCTCAGCTCAGCAACCATCCTGAGGCCTGAATCAGGAAGCAGGACTGAATTGCAAGCCGAAGCACAATTTTTGGCAGGACGCAGGTCAATTTCAGGCTGAACGCTGTGGTTGACTGGGGCTCTAAAGAAGCCCCTTGTGTCTGCCAGAGGGCCAGGAGTATGGGGGAAGGAGGGGGGGTAGGGCAGGTATTGGGGGTATAAGGGATCCAGGGGGTTGAGGGGGCTCACCTGCAGGGTGAAGGGGTCGATGACTTGGCACAGCTGGTGGGGTTTGGTGTCGAAGGAGGCGGGTCTGTGCAGGAGACGCCCACTGCAGAACACCACCCAGCCTGGCTCCAGCTCCTCATTCCTACAGTACACAAACCCCCTGCAGATACACACACACACACACACACACACACACACAGTGAGGCGGTCAGTGAGGCAATAAAACTGGTAAAACTGTTTGTGCACATTTGCATCCTCCTCTTCCTCCTCTTCCTCTTCCTCAGCAGACCAACGGTGCCCTGCTCGTGACAGGAGTAGCGGGCGTATTTTTAGCACGTTAGCGCGGGCGTATTTTTAGCACGTTAGCGCGGGCGTATCGTATTACCGCAGAGTCCCGTGCAGCCCAGAGCCCAGCTTGCTGACCCCCTTCCCAAAGGAGTTGGTGGTGTAGAGATAGAGTCCGTCTGTCGCCAGGCAACGCCCCAGGTCTGCGTCTGGGGGGGGGGGGGGGGGTGAGGGGGGAGGAGAGAGGAGAGGAAGACCGGGGATACAGGAGGACAGGACAGAAGAGAAGAGAGGGTGGAGGAGAGAAAGAGAGGAGAAGGGGGAAAGCAGCAGAGGGGAGGAGAGAAGAGACAGCAGATTAAATAGCACTTTGTTTCACTTTCGACAGCCTCAGACTGAGTCCCCGCCCCCATCATTACTCTAATTACATGAATTGCATGAATTACATTAATTACAGCACTCTGAACCTCCACACAGGACTGGCACTGAGCCACTACAGACCGACCTGAAGAGGCCTGAATTCCCAGCAGATTAACCCCGAATCGCTACAGATGATTACAGCACTGTCAGCCCATGTTCCTGCTCAACGTAGACTTCAAGGTTTCACTGACACCAGATGAAGCTCTCTAAACCTGTGATTGGTTGAACAATCGTGGATTTTACTGCCTGTATCCCAAAAGGGAGGGGATAACCTCAGCCTATGTTTCACTGGCTGTCCAGCTGTACTGCATTTCCACACTGAAGCGGGTCTCCCCTGCTCCCAGAATGCCATGGGGTGGGACGCTCACCTTTGCTCTCGGCCCCCGTGGCGCTGCTGTCAGGCGCGGGGAGCATGTCCTCGAACCCCCAGGACACGCTGTGCTTCCCCCCCAGGAGACAGCACGGGGAGCCCGGCCCCCCCTCCAGCAACAGCAGCCTGCGGGGAGAGAGGAGGGGTCACACAGGGTCACACGGCCTCCTCATCCAATCACACGTCAGGATCTCAGGGCGATGGGCCGGCCCCACCACCACTACATCCAATCACACGTCACTGTCTCAGGGCTGTGGGCCGACCCACCACCCCTACATCCAATCACACGTCACTGACCTCATAATGTTACCACAACGTAGCCATGCGCCTGTAGAGCCACAAACGTCAGGGCGAAATCACCACAATGTCTCAGGGACGGTTAGAGGACGTTTTGAGGGAAATCATGATGGTAATGTCTGGCATTTACCTGTACAGGACATCGGCAACGGGAAGCTGGCCCAGGTCCGTCTGCCTCTGGAGCAGGTGTACGGTGTGGATGAAGGTCTTCAGCGAACCCCTAGATGAGGAGCAGAGCAGGGGGAGTGAGTCAGAAAACAGCCAAGCTTCAGAGCCACGACCAGGCCCCAGAACCACGGCCAGGTATATGTGTGTGTGTGTGTGTGTGTGTGTGTGTGTGTGTGTGTGTGTGTGTGTGTAAGGTTGGCTTTACACGACAACAGTGCCTGCCGAAAACGGCACACTTTTGTTGCATTTGGGCCTTGCGTTTACATGACACCGGCGTATCGGTTGGCTGAAAACATTAACTTTTGATAACGGGTTGGGCCCTTGAGCAAGGCCCTTAACCCTGCATTGCTCCAGGGGAGGATTGTCTCCTGCTTAGTCTAATCAACTGTACGTCGCTCTGGATAAGAGCGTCTGCCAAATGCCAATAATGTAATGTAATGTAATGTGATTTGATAATGCCGTCAATAAGTCTAAACAGAACAACAACTGGCAGGACTCCCAGACGATGTTTTGTAATCCAGGTTCACTCTTAACAATAACTCCACTTCCTCGTCCGTCCACACAAAGTTATCGCTTTTCGCCCGTGCTTCCGCCAGGTTTGTTGTTTTGGTTCAACAGCATGCGCAGGCGCGTGGTCTTATTCTGTGGTGTTGAGTCGCAAAGCCACCCACTGGCCTGGCATGGATACTACAGCGTTTTGCGTAACTGTGTAAAGGGGGATCTTTGTCATAACGTTGTCATATCAACGCAGATTTTTTTGCAAAAGCAAGGGAAAAGCCTTTCCATTTTTGAGAAACCGTTGTCGTCTAAACAGGGCCTGTGTGTGTCTGTGTGTATGTGTATGTATGTGTAGTGTGCGTGTCAGTATGTTAGTCAGTGTGTGTGTAAGAGTGCGTTTGTGCTTGTGTGTGTGCGCATGCGTAGAATGCATGTCAGTATTTGTCAGTGTGTAAAAGAGTGTGTTTGTGTTTGTGTGTGTGTGTGCGTTTGTGTGTGTCAATACGTGTGTCAGTGTGTGTGTGTGTATGCATTTATAATATTAATGGCCTGCTCCAGAACGTTCAGTCAGCAGTGACTCAGGGTTGGATCAGTGCCCCCCCCCCCCCAGGTGATGACAGGCAGGTGACATCATCACATCGTAGCACCAATCACTCAATTATTGACCCCCACGTTGCACTATTCACAGAAGGGGGGGGGGGGGGTCTGGGGCAGATAATCTCCCAAAAATTAGAGTTCTCTTCTAAAGTGAGCTTTCTGAACTGTCCCAAAATATAATACCTGCATGCTTGGTCCCCACGTGTGCAAACTGGCATCTCTGAAACCAAACAACGTGCTCAGAACTGCCTTTGTTTGTGTCCCGTGTTGCTAAGGACAACCGTTGTGACTGAGCGAGGCGGGGAACAAAAACAAGGCAAAAAAAAACTGCAGCCCTTTAATCAAAGGATCCGATTGGACGGAAGGCCCTGGCTCGATGGTTCTCTGTAACAATGGGGCGTCTCTGCCTCTCAAAGGAGAGCACACAGACGGGCTCTGCTTTTGACACGCGGTGTGCGAGTGTCAGCTACAGCAGAGCCCCCCGCAAACACACACACACACGCGCGCACACACACACACTCTCACAGACACATACTCTCACACACACACACACACACACACACACACACTCTCTCGCACGCACACTCGCACGCACACTCTCACACGCACGCACACACACACACACACACACACACACTCTCTCTCACACACGCACGCACACACACATACTCTCACAGACACACACACACACACACTCACACTCTCACAGACACATACTCTCACACACACTCTCACACACACACACAGACACTCTCTCACACGCACGCACACTCGCACGCACACTCTCACACACACGCACACACACACACACACACTCTCTCTCTCTCTCACACACGCACACTCTCTCGCATGCACACTCTCTCTCACACACACACACACACACACACACACACACACACACTCACACTCTCACTCTCACTCTCACACTCTCACACTAAGCCCCGCCTGTAGGGGGCGCTATCACACTCAGCCCCTCCTGTAGGGGGCACTCTCACACTCAGCCCCTCCTGTAGGGAGCGCTCTCACTCTCACACTCAGCCCCTCCTGTAGGGAGCGCTCTCACACTCAGCCCCTCCTGCAGGGGGCGCTCTCACACTCAGCCCCTCCTGTAGGGGGCACTCTCACACTCAGCCCCTCCTGTAGGGGGCACTCTCACACTCAGCCCCTCCTGTAGGGGGCACTCTCACACTCAGCCCCTCCTGTAGGGGGCGCTCTCACTCTCACACTCAGCCCCTCCTGTAGGGGGCGCTCTCACACTCAGCCCCTCCTGTAGGGGGCGCTCTCACACTCAGCCCCTCCTGTAGGGGGCACTCTCACACTCAGCCCCTCCTGTAGGGGGCGCTCTCACACTCAGCCCCTCCTGTAGGGGGCGCTCTCACACTCTCACACTCAGCCCCTCCTGTAGGGGGCGCTCTCACACTCACCGCGCGCAGGCCAGGGCCACCAGGGCGGCAGCGGCGTTCTCTCTCTGCCGGGGGGAGTGCAGCGGGGAGGGGGAGGGCAAGGGCGAGGCCCGCAGGCCGGGCGGGACCTCCAGCCAGGAGCACAGCAGGCCCTCCAGGCCGTTCAGACAGTCCGCCGGCTCCTTACTCAGACTGAGGGGCTGGCAGTCTCGCAGGCAGGCCAGGAGGACCTGGGGGGAGAGCGCAGCCCATTCAGACATTCAGCTCACAGCCCAGGCATTCAGCCAAAGCTCCTATACACGGTGACATTTTAATCCTGCATTTAACCAGCGGAGGTCCACTGAGAACATTGACACCCAGAGAAGAATGTCAGGGAGAAGCAAGCCAGAGAGAGATGGGTATAGACCCTATAGAGGGGTTATACCCACTCAGGATAGGCCCTCTGGGTAAACGTCCCAGCTAGTCGTTTGCATCGTCTCACATAAAATTCAAACAGTAGAACAGAACACAGAACTCACAAACCACACACAGTACAGTACAATTTTATGCACATATAGGGGACAGCGAGAAGCCTTTTGGCAACGTTTTCAGACACTATTCACACTTTTATTTAGTACATGTGAACGGACACATGCGACACCTTGGTAACAGGTGCCGAGTGGCTAAGTTACATGACTGGGACCTGGAAGGTTGAAGGTTTAAGCCCCAGTGTAGCCACGATAAGTTAAGTTCAGCTGTTTGCCCCCTTGAGCGAGGCCCTTAACTCCCACAGTGTTCCAGGGGGGATCGGGCCCTGCTTAGCCCAATCGACCGCTGGAATAACAGGCTCAGCTCCATCAGTGCAACGTGTAACGGAGAGGTAGCGTAGCGTAGCGGGTGACCCCTGACCTCGGCGGTGATGCTGCAGAGGGTGGGGTCGCTGCGGGACTGGGACTGCAGCAGGGGGAAGACCAGCAGCAGCCCCATGCGGGAGGTGAAGGGGGCCAGGTCGGGCTGCTGCAGGAGGCCCTGGCGCTTCAGCAGGGCCAGCGCCTCCTCGTCCCCCCCGGACCCCCCGGCGCCCTCGCGCTCCTGCTGCATCTCCAGCCCCAGCTGGCGCTGCGCCCCCCACAGGCCGCGCAGGGCGTTCAGACGGTACTCCAGCAGCCGCGCGTACGCGTTGCTCTGGTTACCGCACACCGCCCGCAGCCGCTCCGCCAACTCCGCCGGGTTCTTGGTCTCGAAGGTCAGGATCTGCGGGGGGGGGGGGGGAGGGGGGGGGAGAGGGACACTGGTCAGCAGGAGGAGCGGTCACAGGCCGTACGTGCACATACCTGAGTATACCCAGGTATACCCGAGTATATCTGCGTATACCTGAGTATACCTGAGTATATCTGAGTATATCCGAGTATATCTGAGTATACCCGAGTATACCTGAGCATACCCGAGTATACCTGAGCATACCCGAGCATACCTGAGTATATCGGAGTATACCTGAGTATACCCGAGTATACCTGAGCATACCTGAGCATACCCGAGTATACCTGAGTATATCTGCGTATACCTGAGTATACCTGAGTATATCTGAGCATACCCAAGTAAATCTGCACCTATATCTGCACCTACCAGAGCATATCTGAGTATACCCGTGCATACCCAAGTATACCTGAGTATACCAAGTAAATCTGCACCTATATTTGCACCTACCAGAGCATATGTGTATACCTGTGCATGCCTGAGCATATCTGAGTATATCTGAGTATATCTGAGCATATCTGAGCATATCTGAGCATATCTGAGCATATCTGAGTATATCTGAGCATATGTGCACCTACCAGAACATATCTGTGCACTGAACGCACTGAATGCAGGGTGCCATTAATTCTTGAGCCCACTGTATGCTTGCACGTACCTGCACACTCCAGCACATTCCAGCGCATACCTGCACACGCTTCCCTCCCCTCAGGGTGGGAAGAAATGGATACATGGAAAACTTTACAAACCAAAAGCAGTCATTACACCAGTCACAAACCAAAACCAGTCACGAAACCAGTCACAAACCAAAACCAGTCACGAAACCAGTCACAAACCAAAACCAGTCACGAAACCAGTCACAAACCAAAACCAGTCACAAAACCAGTCACAAACCAAAACCAGTCAGTGGGCAGCAGATTTCCGCGTAATCAACCAGTTGACCAGGAAAGGCTCAGATAACGGTTCAACCAACTGCTGTAAAAGTGTCAAGAAAAACCAGCAGACCCTGGACAAGGGCTGGGGATCCCAGCAGACCCTGTTGGGGTCGTGTCCAATCCTGCAGCACCTCACACTGTTCCTGGGGCATTTCCTTGAGCAAGAAAACATGAGCGCTTCCTTTGTGGAAGTATCTTTCTTGGACCTGCGGATCCCGGTCTTCCACACATCTGCCACGCCTGAATTGACTGAAATTAATTCGCCTAATTCACGTTAACAGACGATTCCCCCGTCTTCTTCTCTCCTTTTCTCGCTTCCTTCTTTGCCTTCCCTGATGGGTGGAGATAGGAGCAAGGAAAGGAAGCAAGGAGAGGAAGAAAGAGGTGAAAGATAAGCGACTGGAACAAGCCCCAGGTCAGGTCTGAAACACGCGAACGGGCCTTAGCCGTCAAACGCACTCTCAGAAAGGCCAGGGCTGAGGACGGGAAGGTCTTTCACCGCTAAACAATCTCCTGATGCAGCAGTCCCCCACGGACCCACGGCACATCGGATCAGAACCACCCTGCAAACAGCCAATGAGCATCCATTATTCATGAGCTGCTGCTACTGTCTGAACTCTGAGAGCTGCTCAGAGAGGGAGAGAGAGAGAGAGAGACAGAGAGAGAGGGAGAGAGAGAAATAGAGAGGGGGAGGGAGAGAGAGAGAGAGAGACTGATGCAGCGTCTCTACCCATCCCTAACATCATTAGTTCCTCACACCGCCGACCCTCCTCTCCAGCAGGCCCCTGAGGGCCCAAACAATCGCTCCGTTCATCACCTCGAACGGCCCCACGCTCCGCAGCCTGTCCTCAGATACCAGGGCTCCTCACCAAGCCCCCATCGCCTCCCCTTTCCAGCTGAATTCACAGGCGCCTCCCCATAATTCCTGTAAACGCAGAGGTGTCATGAGCTGCCAAGCACATTATCCCCGCTGTACCCTCATCCTGAGAGCAGAGCGAGAGGCGGAGGAGACGCGCAGGCTGATCCTCTGACAGGCAGGAGAGTGCTGTCTCAGGAGCAGTATTATTGACTGGGGTGACAGGTGTCCCCATAGACCATGGTAAAGGCTAGTAGGGGACAAAGCCCACCTACGGCACCGCCAGTCTGACGCTTTCAGGGTTTTTCACAGATAAAAACACATTTTACGTTCACAAACAGAGACAATGTGCAAAAACTCACACTAAAACACCACGGCTAATTTCCACGTCACACGACGATAAAAGTGAACTCTGTGGTCCTCCGGAACCCACTGGCGCTGTCACAACTGGGACAGGAGAGCCAGACTGGTTCAGTCAGGACGGGGAGGGAGCTAAGGTCAGAGCCAGACTGGTTCAGTCAGGACGGGGAGGGAGCTAAGGTGAGAGCCAGACTGGTTCAGAATCTGAACCAAAAGGTAATGAACAGCTGTAAACAGCAGCGCTAGTTCAGCCCTGTATCAACCCACACTACCATTCCATTGCCACTGTTGACTGACTTGTTTGGTACCTAATTCTGTGTCCTTTTTGTTTTATTTTAATCCCTGTAAATGTATTATCATTATGCACTTTTAAGCAATGTTCCTGCGTTTTGATTGACGCATGCCTTCTCAGGCCAGGTTTCCCCCCAAAGGGGACACAAGAGCAGGAGGCAGCATGAACTCATGGAATGGACCAGACCAAGAGGTTCGCCCTCCTAACCTACTGTACACGGGGCAGCTCAGAGGCTGTACAGGGCCACGGTCAAAATCCCCTGAAGGAGCCACTGCACTCTCATGAACAAAGTGAAAGTGGAGGGACATTTTTGTTCTTCAAGGACCAAATGTACCCTGTAAATACATGAATGTTCCCTTTGAGGACAAATGCCCGTGTTGGCCAAGAAAAAAAGGTACACATTAATAATACATTAATTCATTACGTATTGTTGGCTAGCTATAGCATTTGTACCTTTGTACATTTGTACCTTTTAGGGAACATTTTCGTACCTTTACGTCCAAGTGTGGTCACTTTTCCATGACCAAACTGCTGTAGCAAGTAGTTTCACTTTTGAGCCAGTGCCAAAAAGTCTTCGGGACAAGTGCACAAGCTGTTCCCCTGACTGAGAGCACAGAATACATGTCCATGTTTGCACAGGCTAAAAACGACTGCCATTCAATCACCTGCCTACTTCTGCCTATCTACCTAAAAAAGGATGGAGAGACGAGGCAGTGTGGTAAGAGCTACAGCAGCAGCATTAATGCCCAGGCATTAGCCACAAACTGCTACATCTGCACTTAGGCCTTGTTTTTAGGGGTATTGATTTCAGAGTGCCCAACGCGCTCGTTCAGCGCTGGAAAAGCATCCATTATGCCATTTAGCAGGCGCATTTTAAATCGATTCGGTGTGCGACGTGCGGCTAACGTTACAGCAACGTTCCTGAACCGGGGGGGCTGGGGTTTCAGATGCAGCGCTTCCAGGGGAACGGCAGCCGGAGCCGGGCTCCAGGAAGACGGACGGGAGAGTGCGTGAGGACAGGGCGGTGGCTTCCCAAAACGATGGCCACAGTGCGAGTGTTCCTCATCCCGCGGTGACGTTCCACCAGAGAAGAGCAGAGAGCAGGCCCAGCTGTGGGTGAAGGGAGGAGGCATAGCCAACACCCCGCCCCTCTGACCTCTGACTGGAGCACATAGCCAACACCCCGCCCCTCTGACCTCTGACTGGAGCACATAGCCAACACCCCGCCCCTCTGACCTCTGACTGGAGTACATAACCAACACCCTACCCTCCAGCTTCGAACTGGAGTACATAACCAACACCCTACCCTCCAGCTTCGAACTGGAGTACATAACCAACACCCTACCCTCCAGCTTCGAACTGGAGTACATAACCAACACCCTACCCTCCAGCTTCGAACTGGAGTACATAACCAACACCCTACCCTCCAGCTTCGAACTGGAGTACATAACCAACACCCTACCCTCCAGCTTCGAACTGGAGTACATAACCAACACCCTGCCCCTCTCACCTCTGACAGGAGGACATAACCAACAGCCCGCCCATCTTGCCTCTGATTGGGCTTTTAACAGTTTTCCCAGGGGCCAGAGTGCAAACATGACCTTGGGCTTGTATTACATCACAGACAGGTACACATTGCAGTTAGCGTTATGGAGACAGGTACGCACTGCATTCAGCATCATGGAGACAGGTACGCACTGAAGTTAGCGTTATGGAGACAGGTACGACCTGCATTTAGCATTATGGAGACAGGTACGCACTGCAGTTAGCGTTATGGAGACAGGTACGCACTGAAGTTAGCGTTATGGAGACGGGTACACACTGCATTGAGAATTATGGAGACAGGTACGCACTGCAGTTAGCGTTACGGAGACAGGTACGCACTGAAGTTAGCATTATGGAGACAGGTACACACTGCAGTTATATCTATGAAAGCACTGTGCCACCGAACAACCCGGCCAATGAGAGGACCTGGAAGCAGAGCCAAGGCCTGCTACATAACACATAACGGAAGTTTCTGGAACTCAGCACTTGTCATCACCTCAGGAACGATGCTGGTTCTCTCAAACTGGAGGAAGTGACACAACAGTTACCGGAGAGTATTTTCATAAGCATCAAACTACCGATTCAATACCGGACGCACTTGGTCGGGTTTGCCAAAACCCTCTGTAAACAGTATGGAATTTTCTGTATGTGGCCAACCTGGCTCTTTCAACCTGCCACCTAAGCATCCCCTGATTTGCCAAAAGCATTATTCTCCCTCTTCACCTCAGCTGGTGTGTGGTGAGTGTTCTGGCGCAAAAAGGCAGCCGTGCATCACCCAGGTGGGTGGTGGGTGGTGGGTGGTGGTTGAGGCGAATTTCACCCTCATCACTGTGCTCAGTCTTGAAAAAACCCTCTAAGTCTAATGATCAATCCATCTACCTAAAAATTAATTTTCGGTACCTGGCTGATTTCTTTCCGCTAGCTACCGGGTGACACTTATTCCTTGGTCAGCCCAGGGCTGAAAAACGAGATAATGACTCAACGAAGAATGAGTCAGGGACTGGCGAGCCCTTTCCGAGAAGCCACAGAAGCGGAGGACACTTCACTGTCCACGGCCCAGGGGAAGAAGGAACGGTTTTTTGGAGGGGGGGGTGGGGGTCTGTGCATCAGTGTGTCATGGTGTCACTCCCCCCACCCCACCCCCTCTGGTGTCCATCATCCTCCCTCCCTCCCTGGTACCCTCACACAGAGCCCTGATTGTGTTACAGATACGCTGGACTCAAATTACAAATCACTGCAGTCTCCACCGCACCGTGAGCGGCTGAAACAGGCTCAAACCAAGGGGCCCATACAGTACATACGCCTATTTTCTGAAACTGCACAGAATTACTCCGAATACCGTTTATAAACGACCTCCAACACGGCACACCAAGGATTGGTTTTCATGGTTATCAAGGTAGCCAAAAAGGAACGGTTCACCACTTCGCACAGGAAGGCAACAGGAATGAAACGGACATCTGTGTGTTTACCAATGGGTCTGTGTGTGCTCCCAGCTTCTGAAACTGCTCGAAATTACTCAAATGCTTTAAAATGAAAAGCCTTTAATGGGGTGAACCAGGGATTAGCCACAGCGACGGTTGGAACAGATTAGCTAGAGGAGGGAAGGAACTGAACGTCCCCTTCTGCATTCTGACAGATGATCTCTGGCCTCCGTACTCTGGACGCCAAAACAGCTGAAAACGCCGTGGCGAAACCCCCTCCTGCTCCCGCAAGGCAGGTGACAACGCCAGGCGAGGCCTCCCCCCCTCCTCCCCTCAGTGCACAGAAACACTGCGTCTGATATTATTAGGATACTGGAAACTGGGAGACTGTCATCATCTAGGTAATGGCTATAGCCTCTGTCTGAGAAACAGGGCTGGGCTCGCATCGTTACTACAACGACAAAACAATTTACACCCGTCCAGGTCTCCCAAATGATTCGCAAAACGACCACCAGAAATGAAAACTCGCCTAGAGTTTTGTTGACACCAGATTTTAATTCTCGCGTCTTGTCTATCAGCACTGGTGTCTCTCTGATACGTGTATCCATAGCATTCGGTCTTCTTTTGAACACATTTGATCTGCGAACACAGAAGTTATGGATCAGCTTAAAGCTGCGATCAGCCTTGGAGGCGGAAAGTCACTCAATATCACCTCTAAAAATAAGACAATCCTCTCCCAGTCATGGAAACCTTACGGACACGCAATTTTAAATTAGCAGAGATGTTTTGCTTCGGAATATGATCTTATCAAACGTATTTAAATTACCGGAAGAACTAAAAACACTAAGAGCGATTAATCCAAATTAGGTCGAAAATACATCGGGACAAACTGATGCACAAATAAAACTGGATTTGGCCTTTAAGGGACCGAGTGGCTTTACTATTTCGGCCCTGGGGAACATTAGCTTAGTGTTGCAAGTTATAATAGCGATGTGAACATGTGAATGTCATCGTTAACGTCTTCCTGCTGCGCAATTGATAATTCGCCTGCAACAGCTTGTCGGGGGAACCACCATGAACGAATGTTGTTTACGTCTTGGAGAGTCTTGTCAGATCAGCCCTTCCTTTGCAGGGCGACACTAGAGTGTGGCATACAATTAGCTAAGCACAATATCCGTTACTCTGAATTGAAATGCACTAGGTTCACGGATTTGAGGGTAGATTTAATAAGATAGCCGATGTCTGTATGATAAATGGGTGGAAGATTCGAAGGGCTTGTCTCTTGTACATACAGTAGGGTGCATAAATGAACGTCAAATAGCATTCCTTGCCAAATCATATAAACATGCATATTGGCTAAATAAGTCGCTAGCCATTTCCTCAATCCAACCTGCACCGTCATATTATTGTAACGGAAGAGCCCAGACAGGCAGTGTGAACACCGTGAGACTATATTAGCTTGTTAGCCAATGTGTGCTTAAGCTAACGGTAGGTAAGCAAGTAAGCTAGGTAGCTACTGGGATCGGGAGTATGTTCAACGCTGACTCGCCAATCAGCCCTGGATCCAAACCAATCCAGAATATTCCACTGAACTACAGAAAATCACTCACAGAGACATAACCAGCTGATCTAGTTCGTGAACTCGCTTTTGCTTTTCTAAATAAAAGGAATGGCCAGTCTACAGTTTATGGTTGTCACACAGCCCGTTTACGGACCCCTGTCAAGCAAATACAAATAATCACAGACTAGCAAGGAAACAAGACGGATTGCAAGCTAGATTTAATTAACAAGTCAACAGTTAGCAAATTAACATTAGCGATGAAGCAGCTAAAACTATTCAGTTAATGGCAGGTAGCCTTGACAGCCTGCTAATGTTAGCTGCTTTAGACAGCTAGCCAGGCTAATGTAGGCTAACTGGTTACGTTAGAAAAAACCGTTGGTGTTGTTGGACTCACCTCCTGTTCGGTATCCCCCTGTTCCGAGACCCCGATCTCACTAGGCAGCTCGGCCAGGTCCGTGACCCGAATCAGTCCGTCGTGAAGAAAGATAGTCTCTTCCTTCACCGACAGCCACTGGGACGAATCCACGGCCCCCGAGCCCATCTCTCTCTCCTCCAGAGAAACAAAACCGGGACAGGTCGAACATTAAAAAATAAAGTATCCCTGGTCACGGCAGCGTTCTCTACACAACAGACATTCTGCTGTCAACACGGTGAACAACACGCCTTTAAACGCTAGCCTGTTAGCTGCTAGCTGTGTCAATGAGCCGCCCGGGTCAATCGCCCAGACGTTGCAGGTTAGCTGGCGAGCTAACGTTAGCCGACGGAGCGCTCTCTCCCGTCTTTTTCCAAACAGAGTGGGCGTGACTCTGGCTGCAAATACGCTGTATATTTCACCCTTTTGTCGAGGAGTGGCTTTTGCGACTGCAATCGGAGTCTGAGCAAGGCCGATAAATGAAATGAAGTGAAGAAAAAGCCTGCGTCGGTGGTCCTACTTCTGTTTATCAGCGACCGACCAGATAATGGCAGTAGCACAGCTGTCAGTGAGACGCCATGTTTCTTAGGCCAAATGCTCCCAGAATGCACTGCGCTTTACGATAAACAGGACAAATGAGACCAATGAAGCGCCGATTTACCTGCGCACAACCCCCTTTTCTCTGGCCTATGGCACAGCCAGACCAACCAGACCCAAGCCTTTTTCGGATGCAATGGAACCCGTCAATAGCCCATATACTGCGTGCAAAATTGCGACAGTCTCGACTTAATAGTTTTTTTTCCGATGACTTCAAATAACACTCTCTCATTTTCAATGCTCCTGTTTGACAAACGGTAGCTGATGATTGAAGCTATCAACATGATTTAATTTGCCCATATCTTTATCCTTTGGTGTTATTTTTTATTGTTCATTCACGTCCTACTGTCATTTTATAAAACAATTACAGTCGTCAATGAAGTTTGGCCATCGACGTGTGCAACATTTGAGACGTCACTATAGCACAATGGGCGTTTGCGTTTATCATATGGAAGTGTTCCAGACCGGTTTGTGCACTGTCCTAAATTCTGCTCCACTATCGGGCTTCTCAGAACTTTCTTGAGGAACCCGGCGTCATATAACATGATTAAAGCGCCCTCTGGTGGATATAATATTCCACACTTTATTTCTACGAGAGGACGCCTTTGCGACTGCACACTGGTAATTCAGTGATCTGCTTTTCTTTGGTTCAGTTTTCAGTAGCGTAATCACTCCCTGGTTCTATATGAGTTACAAGCAATTCATTCAAAAAGCCTTTTATTTGACATCATAGTGTCAGTTTACATTAGAAGCACTTCATTTATAAAATCTTATAAACAACGACAAATCACTAGTTATGCATATAAGCAAATTAAACATGTACATATATAAGCAAGTTATACAAATTACATTTTTAAGCAGTTATAGTGGTCCACCACCCATTTTTCTCTAGCCAGCCAAAGATATTCTGAGAATAACTGGATATGAAAGACCATTCAAATTGTGTTTGCCAAGCTCTTCGGTTCAATCTCCTTTTGATTATGTTCAGGATGGGCAGAAAATTTGGACCAATCATGTTTGCATCATACCAATATTTATATTTGTGTTCACTTTCTCACAATATTCCACAATGAACTTCCCACAAGAATACTGTTATGTACAATGTTTTATTTTAAATCCTGTTTATTTAGAAAATACATTGAAGTAATGACAAAAATTTTATTTTGATTGAAATATCAGTACAAGTGAAATCACCAATCCCAATTCAGTAATTATTCAAACAATCTGATCAATCCAAGTTTTACTTCAAGCAGTAAAATGACTGAGCATAAAATATATAATATAATAAACAAAAAAATATAATATTCAGTATATTTTTACATTCAGATTGTTCTGATAAGTTCCAGTGTCAAAGTGGTCATGTACAAGAGACAGCATTTTGTACACATATTAAATTAAATACATTCAGTTCCAAATGAAAAAATAAAACACAAATTTAAAGCACCATTCATATCCTCTGTTTAAGTGCAGTTTAAAGTATTATTTAAAACAGGAATTTACAATTGCAAGAAAATACATTTTGTAGTTCCACTGACAAAATCACATTTTCAGGCAAATTTACCTGTAAATCATCCATCAACTATTCAACTTTCAGGATAATACCACCTTTTGGATGATTTCGACTCATTTATCAATATATGAGGCATCTTTTGAACACCTTACATCTTTGGAGTGTATTTTCTCAAAACCTGATTTTGGACGATATTACAGGACATTTTCCTCAGTGCATAGCCATCCGATCATCATGAACCTTTGCAAACCTTTACTCCATATCCAGCAGAATTATTTAAGCTTTAGGGGCTTTTAACTTTAAATTTAGAATTTACATATTTTGTCGGAATTTTAGCTTTTTCAAACCTCATAATTGAAGTATGTACCTCTGAGATGATCTGGAAGACCAAAGATGTGTTTTCAGTGGAACATAATCTTAATAGGCAGAATTTTTTACATACTTCTGTATGTTGAATGTATTTACATTTCCATGGTCTCATAAAATATTAAAATTAAGCTCAGATTTAAGAGGAATAGATGTGGTTTCAGATAAAACATCGATCTTCCCCAACAAAAAGCTTGATGTCCATCGAAAACCAGTGTTCTTCTTCAAGAACACTAAGTTTGTCATTCCAGTTTGCTCGTAATCCGTAGACACCGGTTGTAGAATCTGACCGGGGTGCTTTTGCCTCTTCCCCTCTTGACTTTTCTCGAGTTCCGTCGTTTCACTTTTGGGGTGGCCCCCGCGGGGTCCCTGATGACCTCGGGGACCCCCAGCCTCT
>NC_083770.1:41972326-42069826 GCF_963514075.1 Conger conger
GCTAGTGCTTAGCTCTCAGCTACTGCAGCACGTCACCTCCAACAACATGGAGCTAGTGCTTAGTTCTCAGGTACTGACACCTGTCAATCAATCACTCCTCTATATCCTATAACACTCAGTCTTGTGGTTGTTGCTAATGGACTCTCTGCTCTGTTTCTTCCAGCTCCATGACAGCCATCGGCTGCTGCGGGACAGAGAGCGGCTGAGCGAAACGGGCAAATCCACCCTGGACTCCATCAGGGCCGTCGCCATCGCGCTCCTGCACAAGGTGTGTTAGCCTGGCCTAGCCACAGTGCTCCTGCAAAAGTTAAGTTAGCCTCGCAATGGCCCTCATGCACAAGGTGTGTTAACCTAGCCTAGCGATAGCGCTCCTGCACAAGGTGAGGTAGCCTAGCCTAGCTACAGCACTCCTGCACAAGGTGTGTTGTAGCCTAGCCTAGCTACAGCACTCATGCACAAGGTGTGCTAGCCTAGCCAAGCCATGGCCCTCCTGCACAAGGTATGTTAGCCTAACCTAGCCATAGCCCTTCTGCACAACTTCAGTTAGCCTAGCCACAGACCTACTGCTCAAGGTGTGTTAGCCTAACCTAGCCATAGCCCTTCTGCACAAGTTCAGTTAGCCTAGCCATGCCTGTTAAAATAATGTGTCATTTATGTTTATTTGTCTCTGATGAAGGTGCTGAATTGGAGGGTGGTAGATTGTGATCTGGCCATTGGATACTGCACTCTTCTCCCCAAGAAAGACGTGCTTGAAATACTGTGGAAGGTCATCAACAACACCTGGCAAAACTATGAAAAGATCTTGGTAAGATCGGGGAAGGTTTTATGACATTTTGCTCACGTCAGTGAGTTTTTATACATGCCTACTACTCACTCGGTTGTATTGGTTAATCACTTAAAATTGCTTGTGTATATCTGTTTGTGTGTACCTGTGTGTGCGTGCGTGTGCGTGCGTGTGCGTGCGTGTGCGTGCGTGTGTGTGCGTGTTTCCGTGTGTGTTCCAGGCTGTGGCCATGGTCGGGGCCAATCTCTGCTCTCTGTACAAAGAGGACCAGCAGCGGCAGAAGTTCCGGTCCTTGATGACAGACGCGGAGTGGGGAATCAAACTCGGGAAACTGGGGGTCAGTCTGGCATCCTCAGTCTGTGTCATTTACAGATTTCCCTGGCTCCTTTTATAAAAACGTCTTTATGTTTTAACAAAATGTCATACATTTTTATTTAAAATTTCATACCGTTTTAATTTCACTTTAAATCATTTTTTGGCATTCAACCGGGGTTAGATTCAGTTCCATTTTGGGTTGATTTGTGTAGCTCCAGATGTCCAGTGTTCAGGCAGTGTGTATGTGGTGGTTATGGGAGTGTGTGTGTTCAGGCAGTGTGTATGTGGTGGTTATGGAAGTGTGTGTGTTCAGGCAGTGTGTTTGTGGTGGTTATGGGAGTGTGTGTGTTCAGGCAGTGTGTATGTGGTGGTTATGGAAGTGTGTGTGTTCAGGCAGTGTGTTTGTGGTGGTTATGGAAGTGTGTGTGCTCAGGCAGTGTGTTTGTGGTGGTTATGGGAGTGTGTGTGTTCAGGCAGTGTGTATGTGGTGGTTATGGAAGTGTGTGTGTTCAGGCAGTGTGTTTGTGGTGATTATGGAAGTGTGTGTGCTCAGGCAGTGTGTTTGTGGTGGTTATGGGAGTGTGTGTTCAGTATCCTGTATTTGTGCAGATCTCCATCCAGGCAGTTTTCAGGCAGTGTGTGGTGGTTATGGGAGTGTGTGTGTTCAGTATTATGTGTGTGTGTTCAGATCTCCATCTAGGCAGTTTCCAGGCAGTGTGCGGTGGTTATGGGAGTGTGTGTGTTCAGTATTATGTGTGTGTGTGTTCAGATCTCCATCCAGGCGGTGTTCAGGCAGTGTCGGGAGCTGAAGCGGAACCTGATCCCCACGCTGGTGAAGAACAGGAACATGACCGCGGAGCTCCTCCTCCAGTACTGCAGGTGATCCTGGCCCCAAGACACCCCGCCCTTCCTCTCCACCCTGGGAGTCAGTGTTTAGGCAGTAGGCAGACACTTTTAGTCAAAGCAACTTGCAAAAGTGTTTTTAGCATGCAAACTACTGCAGGGATGGGAAAAGTTGTTTGAATCGGTGGCATTGTCGAGATGTGTACCCAAAGACTTGCAACCATCTTGCTTGTGTAGTGAGACCAAATATATACACAGGCCAGAATTTGAAGCTTGTAGGCCTTATGTTATACAAGATATTTAGTTCCAACCACAATCGCAATCCAATAATTTTAACAAGGTGTTAATGTTTCTTAATTGGGTGCTTCATGTTTTGAGGGATTATTTACTCTCTTAACCCACATAATGACACTACAGGCATTTGGCAGAGTTCATAAGCAGGCACGCATGCCCTGAAATCCCTGGAGGAAAGTCCAGTTCTGAGTGGCAGAAGTGACCTCATGGATAAGACCTTTGAGTCTGTAGAATAATGTGTTGAGAACAAAACCGGCATTAATCAGTCACTATGTCAGAAATCGCTGTGCATGCCATGCAGAACGAGAGTCCCGGGTTGACACCGGGCTTATTGCGCTGTGTCAATCAGCGATGGCGCTTTCAGCTCATGACCTGCACCTGCCCGGTCTCTCCAGCACCTACCAGCTGGACGGAGACGCTGCGCTGAACCTGTACATCACCACCCTGCTCCTGCAGCAGGAGGTGGAGGAGGACCTGGGTGGGGATGACACCGGGATGGGCGATACCGGCGTCGGCCAGGGGGAGGCGCTAGGCCACGAGGACGCCCTGGAGCGAGCCCTGCACATCATCCCTCGCCTGCACAGCACCAGCGAGCTGGTCATCGGCCTCAGCGCTGCTATACTCAAGGTCTGTGTGCCCTTGTGCTCGTGCGCGCAGGAATTTCCCAGTAAAATAGTTGCAGATTGCCAAGCTTTTTTTAAATCTTTTTTTTATTCTAAACGGTTTACCGATATTCAGAGCAGAAATAATTCTTTTAGCGTGACCGCACGGTTTGATTTGATTTGTGTTTGGTTGTAAATTCTGTCAGGGTTCCTGTAGCCGGTTTGAATGTTAATACGTCTTGTCCCCTCACAGCTCAGCCCGTATAATTACGAGAGGATTGAAGCCGTTCTCAAAATCATACAGACTGCTGATGAGAAGATAACCAGTCTCCCGCTGGAACAGGTAGGGCCGACGTGCTCCCCTGACTGATGTAGTACAGTAATGTGATGGAGCACAGAAATGTACTGTAGTACTGTAATCTAATGTAAATGTAAAATGGCAGTATTAGTATAGCTGTGTAATGTGATGTACAGTAATGTGAATTGGAACAGTAATGTAAAATGGCTGTATTAGTACAGTAATGTGAATTGGAACAGTAATGTAAAATGGCTGTATTAGTACAGTAATGTGAATTGGAACAGTAATGTAAAATGGCTGTATTAGCACAGTAATGTTGTGTAATGTAACATGGAACAGTAATGTAAAATGGCTGTATTAGCACAGTAATGTAGTGTAATGTGACATGGAACAGTAATGTAAAATGGCTGCCCGCTGCAGGCAGTGGGGCTGCTGCAGCACCTGAAGTCGTACAGGCGTATCTCCCCCCCGGGGGAGCTGGAGAGCTGCTACCTGCTGGAGAACGCCCTGGAGCCCTCTCCCCTGGCCCAGGGCCGGCTGCCCTTCCACCTGCTGCTGCAGACCAGCCGCTACTTCTGGAAGATCATCTGTGAGTCACGTCCCCGGCCCGAACCCTGTGTCTATCCTGGGGCCCTAACCCTGTCTCTGTCCTGGGGCCCCAAACCCTGTCTCTGTCCTGGGGCCCCAAACCCTGTGTCTGTCCTGGGGCCCTAACCCTGTCTCTGTCCTGGGCCCCTAACCCTGTCTCTGTCCTGGGCCCCTAACCCTGTCTCTGTCCTGGGGCCCCTAACCCTGTCTCTGTCCTGGGGCCCCTAACCCTGTCTCTGCCCTGGGGCCCCAAACCCTGTCTCTGTCCTGGGGCCCCAAACCCTGTGTCTATCCTGGGGCCCTAACCCTGTCTCTGTCCTGGGGCCCCTAACCCTGTCTCTGTCCTGGGGCCCCAAACCCTGTCTCTGTCCTGGGGCCCCAAACCCTGTGTCTATCCTGGGGCCCTAACCCTGTCTCTGTCCTGGGGCCCTAACCCTGTCTCTGTCCTGGGGCCCAACATGGCTCTACAGAGGCAGGGGTAAATACCCCAGACTGAATGTGACTCCAAAGCTGACCGCTTTGCTTACTGAGAGCACATGCTTGTGTAATTGCAGTGTTGGGTGGGGCTGTGCACATGATCTTTACTCTTTTTTTGAAAAAAATTCTCTTTTCTCTCCTCCACCCATCCATCCATCAGCCCCAGAACTCAGTGAGGAAACCTTTCCTACTCTGCTGCTTATAAGCAAACTGATGAAGGTAAGCTGTGCCGATGGGTAGACTGTGTCGATGGGTAAGCTGTGCTGATGGGTAGACTGCACTGTAGAAAAAGTTACATGCACAATGCGCTACAAGCCAGCTAAATAAAAAGAATGAAAACATAAGTACTACTACTGCGTATTACTATAAATTGTTGTCATGTTATTTTATGTTATGAAGCGGTGTCCTGAGTGCTCCTGCGTGCCTTATTTCCGGTTTAATCTGGTTTTCACCTGGCCCTGTTGCAGGTGAGCCTGGATAAGCTGTACATGACGGCGGTGTACCACGTGTTTGAGAAGAGCCTGAAGCCCCTGCTGCTGGAGCAGGCCAAGAGGGCGCAAGGCCACGCGCCCAGCAGAGAGGCCGCCAGGACGGCCAAAACCATCATGGACTACGTCCTCTGCATCAAGAACCCAGAGTGGGCCGCCGCCAGCGCACACAAAATCGCCCAGGAGCTCCCGGCAGGTGAGTCAGAGGGCACGTGAGTCAGAGCGCACGTGAGTCAGAGCGCACGTGAGTCAGAGCGCACGTGAGTCAGAGCGCACGTGAGTCAGAGCGCACGTGAGTCAGAGCGCACGTGAGTCAGAGCGGAGGCGAGTCAGAGCGGAGGCGAGTCAGAGCGGAGGCGAGTCAGAGCGCACGTGAGTCAGAGCGCACGTGAGTCAGAGCGCACGTGAGTCAGAGCGCACGTCAGTCAGTGCAGGCGACGGTGAGTCGGTGCGAGGAAGTCATAGCATCTTGTAGCGTAGTGGTTAGGGTACGTGACTGGGACCCACAAGGTCGGTGGTTCGATCCCCAGTGTAGCCACAATAAGATCCGCACAGCCGTTGGGCCCTTGAGCAAGGCCCTTAACCCTGCATTGCTCCAGGGGAGGATTGTCTCCCGCTTGGTCTAATCAACTGTATGTCGCTCTGGATAAGAGCATCTGCCAAATGCCATTAATATTATATAATGTAATAAGTCGGAGCGCAGGGGAGTCAAAACGCAGGTGACAGCTCAGGTTTGTAGAAACGGAGGAGTGACACCTTTCTCCCCCTCTTTTCACACCATCACCTGTTCCCTCTGCAGGTGTGGAGAAGACCAGGTCCCTGAAGTTCTGCTTAGCTCTCGGGGACAAATGGCTGAAATTCCCCAACCTGGAGGTCAGACCACTTTCCACCTCTGCAGTTCTTCTGTACTTCCCTGTGTGCAGTGCTGATCACCTGCTAGCATTGGCCGCAGCTCTTCTGTACGTTCTCTTTTGCCTCCTACTGACGTTTTTGAGGGAACACTTTGCGGGGGCCTCATAAGAGGCCCATATGAAGGATCTTGTGTCGGCAGATAGTGGTACAGTTCCTATGATGAGGTCAACATTTATTGTCTCAAAGGAAAATTTGACATTCAGGAGTTGCTGATCTCCTACATTCTTAAAACTTCCATTTAGGGGGGGAAAAAAATAGACACCAAAAAACTTTCCTACCAATTCATAACCATGCACCAAGTTCCCCATCACACCATTCAACATACTGTTCTACACATCACACACACATACATATATACACACACATACATACATACATGCATGCGCTGGGCCGGGCAGGAGGGTAGTTATGGGGGTGTTGGTGTGCTGGGTCAGGCAGGAGGGTAGTTATGGGGGTTGTTGGTGTGCTGGGCCGGGCAGGAGGGTAGTTATGGGGGTGTTGGTGTGCTGGGTCAGGCAGGAGGGTAGTTATGGGGGTGTTGGTGTGCTGGGTCGGGCAGGAGGATAGTTATGGGGGTTGTTGGTGTGCTGGGTCGAGCAGGAGGATAGTTATGGGGGTTGTTGGTGTGCTGGGTTGGGCAGGAGGGTAGTTATGGGGGTGTTGGTGTGCTGGTTTGGGCAGGAGGATAGCTATGGGGGTTGTTGGTGTGCTGGGTCAGGCAGGAGGGTAGTTATGGGGGTGTTGGTGTGCTGGGTCGGGCAGGAGGATAGTTATGGGGGTGTTGGTGTGCTGGGTCGGGCAGGAGGGTAGTTATGGGGGTTGTTGGTGTGCTGGGTCAGGCAGGAGGATAGTTATGGGGGGTGTTGGTGTGCTGGGTCGGGCAGGAGGGTAGTTATGGGGGTGTTGGTGTGCTGGGTCAGGCAGGAGGGTAGTTATAGGGGTGTTGGTGTGCTGGGTCGAGCAGGAGGAGTCTCGGGGGAAGGCGGAGATCTTCATGGAGAAGCTGAAGCTGCAGTACCAGCGCTCGGCCACGGAGAACACCCTGCGGTCCGGCTGCCTCGGCTCCCCGGAGCTCCAGAAGCTGACGGGCCTGCCCGCGCGGCTCATCGTGGCCCTGTGCGAGCACGGCAGCGTGGAGCAGCGGATGCGCGGCCCCCTGGGCCAGGCCCACCCCGGTGAGCCCACCACCCAGCCTGCTCGCTAGGAAAATCCCAGGCTTTCTCCGAGGAACAGGCCGTCTGGCCCTTCCTCTAGGAAAATCCCTGGCTTTCCCTGGTGAGTAAACCAGTCAATGACGGAGCCAATCACTTCACCCCTTTTCACTACCAAAAACCCAGGCTCTCCCAGTGAGAGTGAAGCAGTCGAGTACTGTCGCTAGGCAACCACACCGACACATTCATACCAGCATCCTGTTTATAATAACAACAGTCAATACACCAGACAAGCTTTTCCTTTCCTGAGTGCAGTCTGAGGTCATGTTTGCATGTCCTGTGTGTGGAGCAGACATCCACGCCGTGGTGAAGGAGATCGCGGGGATAAACAATGTGGATCTGTGCAAGGTGCGCGACATGCTCCTGGAGAAGTGGCTTTGCAAAACGGGGCAGTCTGCAGTCAAGGTGAGTCCCAGCGCCCCCTGCAGGGCTGCCTCGGCACTGTGGAAACCAACTCAAATATACCGCTGTCTGCGATCGAATCGGGGGGGGGTTAGCTCATTCTTTACCCAAAGTCATTATGCGACGGTTTCGCGTCTTATATGACTTTGTTTAAGTTTATGTACATTCGCTAACCTCTGACTGTATTACCTGCTTTCTGAAGGAAATGAACTTCCAGGACTCCGTCACTGACATCAGAGAGGACCCTGACCTCATGAGGTACTGGAGGTTACATGCAAATACACATACCCATACACACACACACACACACACACACACACACACACACACACACTCACTTATGTTTACAGGTAGTGTGTGACAAAGGGAGGAGCAATAAGTGCATGCACATGATGCCTGAGGAGGCATTTTACCCTTCCAGAGTGGTAGAGTTAGGGCTGGGTATCGTTCAAAAAAATTCGATACCGGTACCGATACCGGTACCTGAGTTTCGATACCGGTCCAAAACGATACTTTTTCCGAAACCTATGTAAATAAAAGCACATTTCGTAATGCAATGGCCTGAAAATGTTTTTACTATTATGCAAGTCTTTTTACATTACATTAGTGAGTCCAAATGTTATTCATTTTAAGTGTGAAATGTTTATTGTTTCTTTTTCACTTGAACAACTATTAAACTACTAAATTAACTATTAAATATTTAATTAGAACTGCAAAACATGCAAAAGTACTTGTAAATAAACAAAGTATGTGCATTTATGCAGTTTAAAAATAAAAAAGGCAATAGAAAGTACTTTTAAATTAAATAAAACCAATGTGCAAAATGCAATGTTAAATAGAAAATAAAATGACTATAAAATGGATATTGTAAAACCAAAACGGTGAACTCTCAGGTTAATGCCGTGCACGATTAAATGCTTCATTAAATTGGAAGTGTTGCCTGTCTTGGCAGCTACTTTCTTATTGCAAATATTGCATTTTACGACGTGTTCCGTTTTTGTGAAATGTAGCCAGACCTTGGACCGTTGTTGTGACATTTTTTCACTCCGTTAAGTTTACCTCAGATGCGGTCCCGTGATGTGTACATTAGCTGAAGTGTCGCATGGACGCATTTGTTTTTCCACCCTCAGTCAGTCGCTACCTAGCGATCCAATCAGCGGCCACGTTCGATTTTAGAACAGATATGGTGATTTGATGAGAGACGAATTAAAACCTCATGGCAACAAAGGGCAACCAATCAGCAAGCCGGATCAACGAGTATTAGGGGAGTGTCTTTTCCTTGTTTTAAATGCCACAGACACACATGGTTTTCACCTCGCGTATCCGAGAATACACTCTCTCGTGCATTGCTCGATGCGAATGGTTGGCAAATGCTGAACGCTGGGGCAGACCGAGTGCTACGACGTGTATTGTGCTTATTTGTGTCACTTTATGGGGTCATAAATGGGGTCGATACCCCCGTGAGTCAAAGTGACCCGTCGACGGTTCACTTTCGCCCTCTACTGGTTCAAGATATATACTTTACATATAAAAAAAAAAAAAGTTAAGTACCGAAAGTTGGCACCGAATGTTTTGACATATCGGTAGTACCAAAGTGATTTGGTCGGTGCCAAACCTTCGTACCGACCTTCGATACCCAGCCCTAGGTAGAGTGGTGCAGTATTCCTCCTGCAGAACTCCCGACACTGGCAGACTCGCACACCTGGCGACCTTACGCTACACGTCTTCACCATGGTGTTTCCATGTTTTGTCCACGACTGTACAGGGTGGTGTACCTGCTGCAGATGTACCCCATGGACTTCAGTTCTCGGCTGCTCAACACCATCCTGACTGCTGAACAGTGGGTGAGTTAGGCCTGACTGCTGAACAGTGGGTGAGTTAGGCCTGACTGCTGAACAGTGGGGGAGTTAGGCCTGACTGCTGAACAGTGGGTGAGTTAGGCCTGACTGCTGAACAGTGGGGGAGTTAGGCCTGACTGCTGAACAGTGGGTGAGTTAGGCCTGACTGCTGAACAGTGGGGGAGTTAGGCCTGACTGCTGAACAGTGGGGGAGTTAGGCCTGACTGCTGAACAGTCAGTGTGATATTAAGCCTGACTCTTCAACAGTGGGGGAGTTAGGCCTGACTGCTGAACAGTGGGTGAGTTAGACCTGACTGCTGAACAGTGGGGGAGTTAGGCCTGACTGCTGAACAGTGGGGGAGTTAGGCCTGACTGCTGAACAGTGGGTGAGTTAGGCCTGACTGCTGAACAGTGGGTGAGTTAGGCCTGACTGGTGAACAGTGGGGGAGTTAGGCCTGACTGCTGAACAGTGGGTGAGTTAGGCCTGACTGCTGAACAGTGGGGAAGTTAGGCCTGACTGCTGAAACATGGGTGTGATATTAAGCCTGACTGCTGAACAGTGGGTGAGTTAGGCCTGGCACAAAGCCCTATTGCAGCTTTGCCCAGACCCATGGGCCTCAGATCCATACCTGGGGCTGCTTGTCTGTGCTGCTGTTTTGTTGTTGCCACCTTTCTTGTTCAGTACAGGTTTTGGGTTTTTATTTCCAAAACATGGGCAGACCTTGTGTCTGTTTGTGTGTGCCGTGATCTCGGCTATGTGTATGTGCATGCCTGTGATCATGGCTGTCTCTCTGTGTCTCTCTCTGTCTGTGTGTGTGTGTGCATGTGTGTGTGCATGTGTGTGGCCATGGCTGTGCGTGCGCGTGTGCGTCTGTGTGTGTGTGCGCGTCTGTGTGTGTGTGTGCGCGCGTGTGTGCGTGCATCTGTGTGTGCACGACCACACGGCTATGTGTATGTGCATGCGTGTGCATGCGTGTGGTCGTGCGTCCGTGTGTGTGTGTGTGTGTGTGTGTGTGTGTGTGTGTGTGTGTGTGCGTGCGCGTGCGTGCGCGTGCGTGCATGCGTGTGCATGTCCATGCGTGTGGTCGTGCGTGTGTGCGTGTGCCTGCGCCTGCGTGTGCGTGCGTGTGTGTGCGTGTGTGTGCGTGTGCGTGCATGTGTGTGTGTGTCTCCCAGCCCCTCAGCCGGTCGGGTCCTCGTCTCACGTTTTCCCACCGGAGCCGTGTGCTGCTGTGCCTGGTGCACATCGCCGACCCCCCCACGCTGGAGACCCTGCTGCACATCGACCGCACCAAAGTCCAGTAAGACCCCCATTACTGTGTGTGTAGTACAGTTACATTACATCAGTTATTTAGCTGACGCTTTTATCCAAAGTGACTCATCCAAGGTGGGCCTGGGCCCTGGGCTCTTTAATGGCTGGTGTGTCACTGCTCTGACTGTTGCAGGTATCACCTGAAGTGCCACATCTACCTGTCGCAGCTGGAGGCCCTGAACATCCCCTACACTGTGGAGTCTTTCCTGAGCAGCCCCAAAGAGGGCATGATCAAGGGCCTGTGGAAGAACCACAGCCACGAGCCCCAGGTAAGAGAGGGGCTTACACAACCATGAGCCTGGCAAGGTTAGCTTCAGTCTTCAGGACTACAATCAGGACTATCAGGACTACAATACCCAGAATTTTGAGTTCCTGTCCTCTGTGCACAGGCGGTGCGTTTGGTGGCTGATCTGAGCCTGGAATACCAGGTGTTCGACCCACAGCTGTGGAACGGGGTTCTGCAGAAACTAATGGGCTTCAACATGGTGAGCCGGCCTGTGATTGGAGCATTCTACAGCCAATCCAAGAGCACTCGAAGGAGGATGTAGAAATGGGAGAGAATTTTTTTAATTTTTATTTAGGTTAATTTGGCTCGAGTTGTGACGTTCTTCTTTCTCCTTTTCAGATCAGCTACCTGCAAAAAGTGCTGGAGGTCCTGGCAGCTGTACCGTCCGTCTGGCAGGTAAAATATCTCCATGCTCACCTGGTTTTCCTCTTTCTTTTTCATGTTGGTGCTCTGTATTTTCCACTTTTGAACACTGCTCTGTCTTGGTGTTTCTCCTGTGGATATCTTGCAGGTAGAGGGTCTTTTTGGTTTCCAAATAAAGAAATGTACCCTTTCGATCCTCAGGTGTCCAACTTCCCCCGCACCTGGAGGAGTGTTATTCTTGCCCCGTTCATGTCAGGTGATCAACGTGCCCACGCCCGTCTGCTAACTGATTACTACTGAAGGTTGAATTAATTAAATAATTACTTAATTACAAACCACTGACAATTTTGAAAGGAGCATCTTTCTTTCCCCAGTATTCGGAGCGAAATTCTTATTTCATACAATTGTATGTTTTCATTAGTATCAAAATAATTTTCCTTTAAAATGATCTGATTCTGTCGGAGTGTTTTCAAATTTTAGCAACGTGTTTTGTCTGAAAGCATTATGTTAGAGCATGCTGCTGTTATTGTGCGTCTCATCTCCACCATTGGTGTTTTTCAGTGTCTCTTCCCCTGAATTCGGAACAGATCACCACCCTGTACAAGACGTTCCTCCTGCTTCTGAAGTATGTCCTTGTTTCAGGGGTCAGGGGTCTCAATCTGGAGGTATAAGGAAAATTATACAGTACTGTGCAGAAGTCTTAGGCACCCTAGACTTTATTATATATATATATCTTTATTTTTGTGTGTGTGTTAGTATAAAAGAACACATTTGAAATGTCCAAATATTCATTTCCCCTGCAGGGTTTTTGTCTGTTTTTAGCCCTTGGGGGCTACTTTTAAGTCACTGATTGGGTAAGAAAGCCACGCCTCCTTCACAGCATGACTCCGCCCTCCCTCACCACCTGACTCTGCCATCCCTCAGGTGTCCCTTCCTGCTGAACCTGGACCTGATCGGAATCGCCAAACGATTCGCCCAGGCCGTGCTCCCCGCTTTCTCCCTGGGATCCCTCCTGCTCATCCCCTGCTCCCTGAAGAAGCAGGAGCAGATTCAGGTGAGCTCACCTGGCTCCCACAACCCCGCCCCTCTCCTCTCTGGCCAATTCGAGCCTCACTTCGCTTCCACAACCCCGCCCCCTTCCTCTCTGACCAATCCGAGCCTCACCTGGGCTCAAATTTACCCCAGCCTGAGAAGAACCTTAATAATGCATTGTAAGAGAACCACAGTTGTGATCCAGTTTATATCTAGATCTATCTATCTATATATCCATACAATTCCCCAAATACACAATATAGTCCTGTCTATGGCTCTTAACCTTTTGAACAGTAGGCTCTTTTGAAATGTTTTTTTTTTTTTTCTTCTTAAATTCAACACCACTGCTTTCAGTCACCAGTAGTGATTGTGACATCAGCATTAGCGTGTCCGGTTAGGAGCATTCTCACAATCTCGCCCTAAAGCGCTGAACATCCTGATGGCTGATTATCCTGGCTCCACATGCTTGCCTTGTGCTTTTTCTGTCTGGTTCTCACAAGTCGGTCCTTTTTCTTTCTGTCTTTTCCAGCGTTTCCTCTGCTCCTGTAACCCCCTGACGGTTCTGGAGCAGGTGGAGGAGCACATGAGCACAGGAGAGCTGGCTGGAGTACCCAGACAGGTGGAACATTTTCATCATCATCTTCCTTCTTAAAACGCCTTGCTCCGTTTCTGAGACTTACTTTACGGCAGGGCCTGTACTGAGTTAGAACTCCCCTTATTTTCACAGGACGTTGCATGCAAGTTGAAAAGTTATTTGTTTTAAATCTATTTGTATAAACACAGCTTGGTGAATTAGGGAATTACCTAAATTAACTTGCCAATCTATTTTGTGACTGGGGCGGGGGGGTGTGGGGGTGTGGCATGTGTGATATGTGTGATATGATATGATATGATATGATATGCTTGTGTTCAGTTGATCGAACCCAGGAGTTTCATCAGGGGTGGTCATTTGTAGTTCATTTGCTCATTTGCTGAGTGAAAATGTACTGAAAATACTTCATCCTTTTAGATACCCATCCTGCAGAACCCTGAGATTCCCCCTCAATACATTTTTCAATCTGAACCGAAAAGATGCGAAAAGGAGAATAATATGAAAATGGATGTTAACTTAAAAAAACGGTAGCCGTCTGCAGGGATTGTTCTCGTGTGCAAAGGGTTAATCTCTAATAAAGTACCCGACCTCCTGCCCTATCTTTGATCCCCGTGATCACGTGACCATTAACCCTGCCCTGGTGTCCATGTTGTCAGATCAGGGAGACGGTGCTGACCTTTGTCTGCCAGAACGGTCACTACGACAAGCTGGTGAAGACCCAGCTCTTCCCCCTCCTCAAGGAGCATGTCACGTCCAGTGGCCAGCACCACAAAGTGAGAGACCTGGTGGACTACCTGCTCAGCAGGAACAGGTGAGGAACATTATGAGAATCATTATTATTGTGTGGTTTTTTTATTATTATTATTTTATTATTATTATTATTAAATTAGGGGGCAGCACGGATGGTGCCGTGGGTAGCACTGCCGCCTCACAGCAAGGAGGTCCTGGGTTCGAATCCCGATCGGCTGGGGCTTCTCTGTGCGGAGTTTGCATGTTCTCCCTGTGTTCGCGAGAGTTTCCTCCGGATACTCCGGTTTCCTCCCACAGTCCAAATACATGCAGGTTAGGCTGATTGGAGAGTCTAAATTGCCCATGGGTATTCGTGTGTGAGTGAATGGTGTGTGTGCCCTGCGATGGACTGGCAACCTGTCCAGGGTGTGTTCCTGCCTTTTGCCCAATGAATGCTGGGATTGGCTCCAGCCCCCCTGCGACCCTGTTCAGGATAAGCAGGTTAAGATAATGGGTGGGTGGATGGATGGATGGATGGATTATTAAATTATATTCTAAGCACATCTTTTGGTGAGTGCTCGTCCTTTGCAGTCAGGTGTTAACCAGCACAGGAGTGAACATCTGTGTATTGAAATATGTTTTGTTTGTCTAAAACAAATCCATGTATCACACTGTATTGCAGCAGAACCTCAGTGAACCAAACATACCGCAAAGTGACGTCGAAATGTAATTTCTGGAAATTAAACCTTTATTTCCGATAAGTTTATTTCAAGTTATAATAAACCAATAAACTCAATGGCATTCACCCAAGCAATAACTGTCATAAGAAGTGCAATCAAATAGGCTCACCAACAATAGGCTAATCTGAAATAGGCAGTTGGATACATTTACATTTACATTTTAGTCATTTGGCAGACGCTTTTAATCCAAAGCGACTTACAAGTGCATAGGTTCTACCATAAGTCAAAGCATCACATCCAGAAACTAGCAAAATACACATGAAATGCTGTGCATTTTTCTTTTTTCTTTTTTTTCTTTTTTTTTTTGGGGGGGGGGGGGGGGGGGGTTTAGACAAGGATAGGGATATCAGAAAGGAGGGGCAGGGGAAATCAGGAGGGAGGACTAAGGTAGAGTTTGAAAAGGTGGGTTTTGAGTCTGCGTCGAAATAGGGGGAGGGATTCTGCTGTTCTGACAGTGGTAGGCAAGTCATTCCACCACTGAGGAACCAGAACGGAAAACAGGCGTGAACGTGCAGCTCGACCGCCAGGTGCACGTAGAGGGAACTGTAAGGCGGAGTGGTCTAGCTGGGGAGTAGGGAGTGATGAGGGATACAGAATAGGCAGTCCAAATACAGACGTTGGCAAAACTTGCATCTCTTGTGGCTGAACCCCAGTGGTACAGTTGTGTTCAAATAAATAGAAGTGCGTTTAAAAAAAGTGCAAATATTTTTTTAATAGCTTTTAGTTAATCAAGTTTTTAATCAAATGACGTTCCTCCGAACAATGTTTGGACCGGTCCGTTTTTACTTAGCAATTCAGAAGGAAATTTTATAACAATGTGTGAAACTTTTGTTTCCCTTCTTCCTTAATAAAGGACCATGACACTGATGTTACTTTCTTTGTAGGCTACTCTTTAGCAGGTGTTAGGCTCAGTCTCTTGTCTAATGTTTAAATAATTTAAAGTTTTTTTCTCAATTAATAGTGTTATCGTTTGCATTTTGCAGTTGCAATTTTGTATTGTGGGGCAGCCTGTAGCCTAGTGGCCAAGGTACATGACAAGGTACATGACTGTGGTTCAAGCTCCAGTGTAGCCACTATAAGATCCACACAGCTGTTGGGCCATTGAGCAAGGCCCTTAACCCCACTTTTCTCTGGGTGGGATTGGCCCCTGCTTAGTCTAATCAACGAAGTTGTTTTGGATCAAAGCATCAGCTAAGTAACTGTATTTGTTATACTTCCGATTCCTTCCCCTTCGTTCGGTTGACAGGACCTTTTGGACTTTTTGAGTTTTGGATCTCTGAGGTTCTACTGTATTTTTTGAACTGGGTCAACGGAGTGGTACAGCTTGATAATAAATTGATCTTGTGTGTTGTGCAAGGCTCGTGTGTGGCATGATCACCATGGAAACCTCTTCTTTGTGTCCTCAGTGAGGAGGAAGCCACTTCGATCGCCAGGGAATTTCTGAGACTCAAGGAACTGAAGGGAGGAAAACCTGTTTCCCGCAACTGTGCTACACCTGAGGGTCTGAAGGTATCGCAGGAGAGAAGCAAAACTTTATCGGTTCACAAATGTGTATGCACTTGCGTACCTGATGTTCTGAAGGTAGTGGAGGAGCAATCGAACTTTAACATTATGGTCCCACAGCTGTAACTTGCATCTTTTTATGAATTTAAATATTGCATAAATATTTTTGAAAAGTGCTTGAAATGTAATGTTAATAATTTTCTTCTTGTTCACAGGAGTTTCTGAGGAAAGAAAATGGATTTTCGGGATAGATATGTTGCATCTCTCCGTTCTGACTTCACTTGCCCAATGCTGGCAATAATTGTTTCACCTGTTTGTATCTGTAATATTTCTAAACTGTTTTCTATAAATAAAACACTTTAAATAAAAAATAAAGAAAAAAAATGAAACATGAGAGAAGAGCATGAACATGGCGTTTTGTACTTTTGCTGACTGACATTTTTACATTTAGCACAGGGAGGAAACTGGTCAGATTGTGTCATCTGATTAAAATTTTAAATGATGAAATGCACGTCTATGTAAATAAGTTTAGTTATTTCTGTTTCTCAGAAAATCTTTTCTTGACACAACATCAAATCCCGGTAATGAAATATTGACGCAGAATAATAAAATTTAAAAAAAGAAGCGTATCATACAGTCAGACCGGCTGAAGATGTCGGTCTTCTTCCCCCCCCCGTGCAGATAATGTCGCGCTGACGTGCGTGAGATCGTCCCTCGGCCCGTGGCCCTCGCCCGCGATTATACCTTCGAGTCTCTGGTTCCATCCATGTCTACGGTGGCGGCGGGCGCTTCCTTCCCCCAGAGGCTGGGCCGCGTCGCTTTCCTGTAGATCCTCTTGAAGGCCGGGCTGGAGAAGTAGTACACCACGGGGTCCAGCGTGCTGTTGAGGTAGGTGAGGCTGATGGCGATGAAGAACGCCGTGGAGACCGGCTTGTCGCAGCCGGCGCCCCCGCCCAGCGTCTTCGCCCAGATCAGCAGGAGGGCGGCGTTGCTGGGGAGGAAACAGACCACGAACGTCACCATGACGGCGGAGAGGCACCAGAGGGCCCTCCTGATCCGGGCGTCCTTGCTCAGGCGTTTCTGGCAGAGCTGGGCCATCACGCGGGCGGTGCAGAACAGGATGATCACCAGCGGAATGGCAAACTCCAGCAGGAACACGGAGTGGTACCAGTCGCTGGACCCGCCGAAGGACTCGCAGTGGGTGGAGTTCTGGTGAGACTCAGTCAGGAGCCGGGCTGTCAGGGAGATGTTGAGGACCCACACGAAGATGGCGACACACGCTCCCCTGGAGACGGCCATGGAGTTGATGGGATGGTGAGGATGGACCACCCGGAGGTAGCGGTCTACGGCCACGGCGGTGAGGAAGAAGATGCTGCCCCCTCGGTTCATGGCCAGCATGAAGAGTGAGATGCGACAGAACGCATCGCCGAAGATCCAGTCCAGCTCCCTCAGGTAGTAGACGGCACGAAACGGCAGGATCACGATGAGCAGGAAGTCGGCCAGAGCCAGGTTGAACAGGAAGACGGTGCTGCTCTTCCAGGGTTTCACATGGAAACAGAAGATCCAGAGGGCCCCTCCGTTACCCAGCATTCCTAGCACACATTCCAGCAGGAGCAGAGGCGGCAGCACGTTGGAGAGCAGTGGCCTGTCGAACGCACACCCTGCCATTGTCAGAGCAAACTGTCCCACTGCGTCTGCTACCTTCGGCTAGCGAAAAAAACTTACCACCGATGGGCGAGTGTTGCTTTGATCTATTTTAATCTTCAAAAAAAAAAAAAAAATGTGTTAATCACCAACATACCGAGGAAGTATGCTTTTAAACCAGACATTCCGGTTCCAGCTGACGTGAGATTTGAGTCTTCCTTCTCCAGATGGAATTTATTTTCCTTCCTTCTGTCAACAGGGAGGACATTTTCTTCTTCTTGGATCAGATGCCAAGGGTATTCTTGTGTGCTGGTCATGCTCAATTTCCTCCTGTGTACAGCGTACACTGAACCTGCTCAGCCATGCATGTGCAAGTTACAGTGGAGCCCAGTGGCAGGGTTATGACATCACAATGGTGGTCAGTTCTGATCAAGGGGCCAATTTTGACCTTATGGCCTCCAAATTTAGCATTTTAGACATTTACATTTTACATTTTTGTCATTTGGCTCACGCTTTTAATCCAAAGCGACTTACAAGTGCATAGGTTCTACCACAAGTCAAAGCATCACATCCAGAACTAGGAAAATACTCATGGAATGCTGTTCTAAACATATACTCATCATCATAAGTGCAATTATTATTATTATTATTTATTTATTTATTTTTTGAGGGGGTTAGACAAGGATGGGGATATCAGAAAGGAGGGGCGGGGGAAATCAGGAGGGAGAACTGAGGTAGAGTTTGAAAAGGTGTGTTTTGAGTGCGTCTAAATAGGGGGAGGGATTCTGCTGTCCTGACAGTGGTAGGCAAGTCATTCCACCACTGAGGAACCAGAACGGAAAACAGGCGTGAAAGTGCAGCTCGACTGCCAGGTGCACGTAGAGAGGGAACCATAAGGCGACCAGAGCTGCCAGACCGGAGTGGTCTAGCTGGAGAGTAGGGAGTGATCAAGGATTGTATGTAAGGTGGGGCAGTCCCCTTAGCAGCCTGAAATGCCAACACTAGGGCCTTGAAACGGATGCGTGCGGCAATAGGAAGCCAGTGGAGACATATTACACAAGCACTGCACATATTGAAACTAAAATTTAGAAACATGAAAGGAAATCTTCACTATCATATTTGAATGGACTTGTATACATGACCGATCAAAGAAAAATATAAGCATATATTTTTATCTAGTAAAAGAGCTGTTGGTATCCAAAAAAGGAGAACACTGACATACTTAATATCAGTATATTTTCTTTTTCTCAACATCTTTCAGCAGCGTTGTCTCTGCCTGCCTGCTAAAACGTAGAAAACAGTTAATGTTAGCTAGCCTATGTTAACGATTCTCGACAATGAGTTTACGTTGCTATGACTGACAACTAGCCACATATTCCGCATGACTCTAGGCTAGAGTTTTGTTAGTTTGTGATTGAGCTAATAACCTTTAGTTTACTTAACTAGAGAAATCATCCATCCATCCATTATCTTAACCTGCTTATCCTGAACAGGGTTGCGGGGGACTGGAGCCTATCCCAGCATACATTGGGCGAAAGGCAGGAATAAACCCTGGACAGTTCAGTTCAGTTCAGTTTATTCTTTGTCCCAAATGGGCAATTTGTTTGCAGCAGGACCACACACATACCACACAACAATAGGCATAACACAATACAGACAGACAGACAGACAGATTCTGCACAAGAAGCATAATAAATAGTTCAGTTGTGATAAATATTGGCAGTGCATTAAAAAGAGTCATTTAAAATCAAGATACAGTTTCAATAAATATAAGGTAGATATAAAAAGAGGTAGTGGATTGGGGTATGGGGTCACTAAATGGACAAGGCTATCTTCTTCTGTTGTGTGCATTCAGTGCTTGGATAGAAAGAGGGATAAAGGAAAGGACAGGTCGCCAGTTCATCACATGGCACATACACCATTCGCTCACACACTCATACCCACGGGCAATTTAGACTCTCCAATCAGCCTAACCTGCATGTCTGTGGGCGGAAACCGGAGTACCCGGAGGAAACCCACACAGACACGGGGAGAACATACAAACTCCGCACAGAGAGGCCCCGGCCGACCGGGATCCGAACCCAGGACCTCCTTGCTGTGAGGCGGCAGTGCTACCCGCTGCACCATCCGTGCCGCCTCACCCAAAATATCTCATGAATACAGGTAAATTCAGTATTTGATTTACACCATATAAAGTGGGGTTTGTTGATGAAGCGGAAACCGTGTTTACCTTTACAGGCGCCTGGGAACCCTGTGTAACGGCTCATTTTAACAGACCAGCCAGTGTACCTTACCAGCACCTGCTGTTAATTACTGAATAATTGGCACAATCCTTTGTATGAGCTGTCAGGTGCTGCAGACCACATGCCCATCAGTAGTGAATATGTGATCTGCGGTGGTACACATGCAGCCATTTATAAAATGTAATTTAGTTTAAATAAAAACCATTGGAACCACAAACCACACACTTGGCCCCTCTACCAATGCCTCCCAATGGGGTCAGGTTAGGTGCAAGGCATCATGGGAGTAGCAGTGCAGGTTGGTGTATTCAAGATGTTGAGTCCACACACAGTCGTCTTCTGCTTGATCTGACTGCCTGAGAAACAACAGAAAACACAGATAACAACAGAGATGGAGGCTGGATGCAGAATGAGGAAGTTTATTTACAGTTCAGTGCATTTGAAAAGTTGGTATAATTTCTGTCCTTTTGGCTCTTGTCCAGCACATTGGATTTGAAATGAAATGATGAATGAGGTTAAAGTGCAGACTGTCAGCTTTAATTTGAGGGTATTTATGTCAATGTTGTGTGATTCCCCCACTCGCAGGTTCCTGAAATAGGCATTGGCTGTGGGTTCTAGTTTTTTCCTCCCCACAAAGTTCCCGTTGTTTAGATCTGTATCTGCCCATTTCCTGTGTCAAATTATTAAAAAAGAAAAACCAAAGAAAAGCACATGTGAGTGTTAAACAGTTCTGACATTACAAATTCAAAGCAACTGTGCTGAATCAAAATTGGACTTAAAATATTAACCTGACATTTGCTTAGTTTTTTTTCCACTTAATATGACTAATTTACCAATATTTGCAAATATTTGCGACCTTACCCCTCTTTTGTTTCTTCTTTTCTTCCTCCTCCCCAGTAGGGGGAGCCTCTCCCCCATACTGTGCAGATCAAGAGACAAAAATGCTAGACTCGTAACCATGGAGACAATGCACAACGTTAGATTACTCAGAGGCTATCAACACATTTTCGTTTCGTTTTTGGACTAATCTGATACTCCATAATCTGCACCCAGAACACAGGAACTGAACCCTAACCCAAACACAGGATGCTGAAGCTGTAGTAGGCCGGCAGCTTTTAAAAGGAAAAGGATCTGTGAGGGAAGACTAAAGCAGAGCCGTGCACACCACAGAGAGCAGTGCTTCACTGTGTTTTACTGCCCTCTCTTTCACAGAAAGCAGTGCTTTACTTTGTTTTACTGCCCTCTCCTTCACAGAGAGCGGTGCTTTACTGTGTTTTACTGCCCTCTCGTTCACAGAAAGCAGTGGATTTGAAGGGGAATTTACTTGCAGAAGAGTGGCTGTCCTCCTGATTAGAATGAGCGCTCAGCCAGCTCTCTACTGATAGTCCTGTAATGAGTGCAGAGATACACTGTAGCCCCAAACCACTGCGCTGCCCCAGGTACCTGCTTTACTAAAGACAAGAGATACGCTGTAGCTCCAAACCACTGCGCTGCCCCAGGTACCTGCTTTACTAAAGACAGAGATACGCTGTAGCCCCAAACCACTGCGCTGCCCCAGGTACCTGCTTTACTAAAGACAGAGATACACTGTAGCTCCAAACCACTGCGCTGCCCCAGGTACCTGCTTTACTAAAGACAGAGATACGCTGTAGCCCCAAACCACTGCGCTGCCCCAGGTACCTGCTTTACTAAAGACAGAGATACACTGTAGCCCCAAACCACTGCGCTGCCCCAGGTACCTGCTTTACTAAAGACAGAGATACGCTGTAGCTCCAAACCACTGCGCTGCCCCAGGTACCTGCTTTACTAAAGACAGAGATACGCTGTAGCCCCAAACCACTGCGCTGCCCCAGGTACCTGCTTTACTAAAGAGAGATACACTGTAGCCCCAAACCACTGCGCTGCCCCAGGTACCTGCTTTACTAAAGACAGAGATACGCTGTAGCCCCAAACCACTGCGCTGCCCCAGGTACCTGCTTTACTAAAGACAGAGATACGCTGTAGCTCCAAACCACTGCGCTGCCCCAGGTACCTGCTTTACTAAAGACAGAGATACGCTGTAGCCCCAAACCACTGCGCTGCCCCAGGTACCTGCTTTACTAAAGACAGAGATACGCTGTAGCCCCAAACCACTGCGCTGCCCCAGGTACCTGCTTTACTAAAGACAGAGATACGCTGTAGCCCCAAACCACTGCGCTGCCCCAGGTACCTGCTTTACTAAAGACAGAGATACGCTGTAGCCCCAAACCACTGCGCTGCCCCAGGTACCTGCTTTACTAAAGACAGAGATACACTGTAGCCCCAAACCACTGCACTGCCCCAGGTACCTGCTTTACTAAAGACAGAGATACGCTGTAGCCCCAAACCACTGCGCTGCCCCAGGTACCTGCTTTACTAAAGACAGAGATACGCTGTAGCCCCAAACCACTGCGCTGCCCCAGGTACCTGCTTTACTAAAGACAGAGATACACTGTAGCCCCAAACCACTGCGCTGCCCCAGGTACCTGCTTTACTAAAGACAGAGATACACTGTAGCCCCAAACCACTGCGCTGCCCCAGGTACCTGCTTTACTAAAGACAAGAGATACGCTGTAGCTCCAAACCACTGCACTGCCCCAGGTACCTGCTTTACTAAAGACAGAGATACACTGTAGCCCCAAACCACTGCGCTGCCCCAGGTACCTGCTTTACTAAAGACAGAGATACACTGTAGCCCCAAACCACTGCGCTGCCCCAGGTACCTGCTTTACTAAAGACAGAGATACGCTGTAGCTCCAAACCACTGCGCTGCCCCAGGTACCTGCTTTACTAAAGACAGAGATACACTGTAGCAGAACAACCTAAAATGGGCTACTCGTCCGCAACTCCCAGTTGGTGATTGCTGCAGAGAAAAGTAACCCACAATGCACTGTATTTTGGTTTGCTTCCTATATTAAATCCAAATACGTTCTCACATGTATCAAACCAAACTGTGGTTCACTTGGAACCAGGAGTCCCGACTTTTCATGAGAACCATGGTCTGCAGAGACATTGTTTTGCTGAAATGTGGACAGAATCTCAAATATTCTTTTACTTTTTTTACTTTTGCAGATTTTAGTTGTCTATTTATTGTAGAGATAGATGCCAGTAGTCTGGATCTATGCTGTATCAGCAACAAGATGGATGATGGTTCATTTACATTTACATTTACATTGAATCATTTGGCTTTTAATCCAAAGCGATTTACAGGTGCATAGGTTCTTCCACAAGTTAAAGCATCACACCCATAACTAGTAAAATACACATGAAGTGTCATCATAAGTGCTTTTTTTTTTGGGGGGGGGGGGGGGGGGGCTAGACAAGAGGGACATTGGAAAGGGGAGGGGGGGGGGGGGGTCATGAGGGAGGACTAATGTACAGTGTTTTTAGTCTGCATCAAAATAGGGGGATTCTGCTGTCCTGACAGTAGTGGGAGGCAAGTCATACCACCACTGAGGAACCGCAACGGAAAACAGACGTGAACATGCAGCTCGACCGCCAGGTGCTCGTAGTGAGGGAACCATAAGGAGACCAGAGCTGGCAGACCGGAGTGGTCTAGCTGGGGAGTAGGGAGTGATTAAGGATTGTATGTAAGGTGGGGCAGTCTGCTTAGCAGCCTGAAATGCCAACACTAGGGTCTTGAATCGGATGCGTGCGGCAATAGGAACCCAGTGGAGGCCAAGGAGGAGTGGGGTGACATGAGCCAACCTGGGCTGACTGGTGATCAGGCGGGCTGCAGCAGCTGGAGGGGCTTGATGGCACAAGCTAGGAGACCGGCTAGGAGGGAGTTGCACGAGTGCCTGGACTAGGAGCTGGGTGGCTTTCTCCGTATGGAGATGACGGATGCGGCGTATATTGTAAAGGAAGAACCTGCAGGTTCCGGCAGTTATCAAGAGTCACCCGATAGCACCGCATGACCCATAGTCATAGCTTATTCTTTTAAAATATCAGACCAGAAAAACAAGAGTGAAAATAACACATGTACATCTGGTGCAATTGCATGTTTGAATATTATTTGAACAAATCTTTACAGAAAACAAATGTGATTTAAAACCTATAGTTATGCAGTTAGGATTAGATTTTAAACATCTTCTGACATAATGGCATGTTTTGCAAACAAAAGAGACACACAAATCATTCTTAATACAGAAGAGAAAGCTTTATTTTAGCTATTTGATCACTTCATTACTTCATTTTCCAACTGCCTCATAAATTTTGCATGAGTATGTGGGGTCTTCCTTCTTGAACACCTTGTATTCACAATTTTTCTTGTCAAACTCCATTATGCAGCCTTCCTCATAGGAAGTGGGTTTGATAAACCTGCAATCACACAATCACACACAGCTTTCAGAGGAAGCCCGCCACCACCTCCCCTCATCGAAGGACTACTCTATTATTTATTTATTGACAAATGATGCATAAGGCTCTATGAAGCCACTCTGACCACCTCACCCCCTTTAACACTTAGATATGACCAAAAGAGAAGAAATAGAAATGAGTAAACTCTAGAGACTGTGGTACGTGAAAATCAAGTTACAGAAATACTCAAACCAGCCCTGTCAACCAGTCTGGCACCAACAATCATGACACGGTCAAAATCACTGAGACCACATTCCCCAATCTGATGGTTGATGTGAACATTAACTGAAGCTCCTTAGTCATATCTGCATGACATGATGCATTGCACTGCTCCCACACAATTGGCTGATTAGATCATCGCATGAATAAGTAGGTGTACTGGTGTTCCTAATGAAGTGCTCGGTGAGTGTAGACACACACCAATATGATCATACGTAGAATATACTTGTTTGTTTATCTATTCATTTAATTTATTTGAGGTGTTTTCATAATAGTAAGTTGTGACCTTGAAAATTGAAATTTAACAAGGAAATGAGAAATGTAGACCATTTGTTTGTGGATTCATTGCTTTCATTTACCATTAGGATGTAATCGACCATTACATTACATTACATTGCTGGCTTTTGGCAGACGCTCCTATCGAGAGTGGTGTACAACAAAGTGCAAAGTGCATTCTCATAACCAAAACGGAGAAGAGGCATGAGCGTGCAGCTCGACCGCCAGGTGCTCGTAATGAGGGAACCACAAGGCGACCAGAGCTGGCAGACCGGAGTGGTCTTGCCGGGGAGTAAGGTGCGATTAAAGATTGTGACATTAGTTTCTTCTGAGGGAGAGTCAGTGTATGAGAGAGCGAGTTGTTTTACTTTTTTCTCGAAGTTATTTTATTTTTCTAATCCGTTCTTTTTTATATAAGTGGAGTATGATACGATGTTTCCTTTATAACTGCTTTCGCGGCTCCCCATAATAGGGTGGGCAGTATTTCTGGGGAGTCGTTCAATTCAATTAAGGATGTCCACTAGTGCAAGTCAGGGCCTTTAAGTCGTGATGTATCGAAGCACCATCTGGGAATTGGTTTATCTTGTGTCATCTCCCTCTTTTGTCCTTCCCTTGGGTTGGGTTGTGACAAAGTGCGAAAGCCCCCGGGTTCAGATCCCGGACAAGCCCTCACTTTGTGTCGCTATCCAGCATGCTCACTATGCATCTCCCAAGTAACAGAACCACAATAGTTACACAGCTGCATTCTGCTATAGATACCACTATACCTGCGGTGATATTAAGAGGTTGCGAGGCATGTCTGATACTATACGTACTCAGCATCACAGCACCCATTGCAGTCGCAGTCCTGGCACTCTGAGTTTCTCCACCATGAGCCAATGGGATGCCTGGTACCGTCCCTAGGGTCCACACACTCTGTTGCATCTAAACAGGCACCGCATTGGCACGTATCAAATGTCACGGGTCAAAATCCAGTGCTGTCCAAGTGTTGTCATCAGCATTGCATATATATTCTAGTGCACTTTTTACAGTGTAAAATCTATGTTATTCCACATCAGGATGACTTGTGATACGTGTTTCTTTATGGCGCTCATGATTACCTGATTCCTGCATGAACTTTAAGCAGGCCCCATGGAGAAGAGACAGCTGAGCACACAGGAGCAAAGCCAGAGCGAGACACTTCTGCACAGGCAGGAGGGGAAGGAAAGAACAAATCAGAGACACATAACCCAATAAGGGTTAGGCTGTGTGAATCACTGTCTTATGCCTTGTGTGAATGAATTCTCTTCCATATTCTCCAGCCCATTTTCATTTCCCCTGCAGGACTGCCCTGCGGTTATTGTGAAGCAGGGATACTGAAATCTGCCCCTCCAGGCCAGCAGTACTGCTGGATTTCCTTCTGGTCAGGACCGATCTCAACTCAGCTGGGATGCCAGGTGAGTTAAATGTCTTTTTTTAGTCATTCATTTTATTTAACCATTATTTTTTCAGGAAGGCATTAGTGGCATCTGCAGGCCACGGCACAAATGGAGTGCAGATTTGGGTATCTGCTAGGTCATCTTTCTTTTTTTCTAGTTAAAATCGCCAGCAGAGCACAAAATCTCACATTGCCACCAAACGCACTGATTCTGTTTTTTTCTTTCAATACAATTGCAAACTTCATCTCAATTATCAAGAATATAAACAATATTTATGGCTAACAGTTATTGTTTACCTTTGAACAATGAACATATAGCTATGAAAGTGCCATTTGAAAAGCCCACTATGAAGCCAGGGATCTATTATGTCATGATAACTGTGAGAAATCAAAATGAAGCCTGGTCTTGATGCATTGTTGACTCTGCTTTTGATTCGTAGACCCCTGCCAGAATGAGGATCCCCAAATTATCATGTAAAGGTGTCTTGTCAATGTCTTTCCACTAACCCCAAAAACACTCTGGCCCTAAAAGTTGGTAATTTCCAGAGTATTTAGCCCAATTGAGCCAGGGATCAGGAGCTCGAGGACAGACATGGTGTCACTGACATGTCAGAGCACCGTACAGGCCCTGGGGCCGTGCTTATTATATTGGCAGCTGAACATTCTGCCGCTGTCGGTGGGGTTGAGGACCACGCGACCCGGCCATTCCCGCTATACACCCTGTATGGCCCCGCCCTGCTGGCTGGCAGGCACCTGCGCGCCTCAGATTCCCTCTCACGATCCTCCACTATCTGCATGTCCTGTGTCAGGAGGGTCCTCAGAGTCAACTGTGTGAGGGCGTGAGTGTGAGTATTTGAGTATGCGAGTGTGGGAGTGTGGGAGTGTGTGAGTGTGAGTATTTGAGTGTGGGAGTGTGTGAGTGTGAGTATTTGAGTGTGAGAGTGTGGGAGTGTGTGAGTGTGAGTATTTGAGTGTGGGAGTGTGTGAGTGTGAGTATTTGAGTGTGTGAGTGTGTGAGTGTGAGTATTTGAGTGTGGGAGTGTGTGAGTGTGAGTGTGTGAGTGTGAGTATTATATTTCTCCATTTTTACACTTTCATGTTACCTTCCTCTCGGGTCAGTATGGCTTGAACATGCAGAATCTCTGCAGTCTGTACTATGAATATGTAAGACGGAGCATAGGATATGTAAAAATGTAAATGTTTTCTTTTTCATGTGCTTTAGCGAGATTTGTGATCATTTTAACCTGAACAGAACATAAGGGTTAACAAACCAAGAGAAAGAATTGGAAAGCCTATTGGAAAAATAGTCTTCTGAGTGGTTATATTTCAGTTAGTTTCCAAATTAACCAAAATGATTTCCTGTGTTTGCAACAATAATGTTTTTTAAATAAAGTTAAAATCTAATGAAAGTACATCTTACATTTATTTTCATTAATTCATTAAAATATTTTAGTGCATTGTTATAGATCTGAAGATACTCACCATGATTGCAGGCCAATAGTTGGATTTTGTGTGATTGTTCTTCAGGAATCTGCAGAAGATATGCAGGCATCAACAGGACATTGGCAATATATTGTATCTGTACTCATAATACCAACTGAAACAGTGGTATTTTGGAAAATCATAATAAAAACTCTCCATTTATGTTCTGAAATCACACACCTCTCATTATTTTAAGTTTTGCTTTTTTGTCATGACACAAAAAAAATATTTTTAGTATTCCTGGTTCTGTATTTGCAGAAATAACTGGCCCACAGTAAATTATTGTTTGTACCTGTTATTCATTCAAGGTGCAGCATTATAACACATATACAGTTATAAAGCTCAAGACTCTGTAAAAAAAACTGATGTTCGTAGAGAGTAGAGAGAGAATTAAAATAAATAAATAAATAAATAAGGCAGTACTCACGAATGCAGCTCAGAAATTGACAGCTCAGGTTGAAGATTATGCTGTTTTATAGATGCATGGGAATTACCAAACAACATGTGCGTGTGTTGAACGTAGCCAATGAGAGAGAGAGAGAGAGAGAGAGAGAGAGAGATAGATGCCTCTGGCACTGGCATGCATGTCTTGAATGTCTTTAGGGTTCTTATATAAAGAATGAAAGGTAAGTAATGTAGGTAGGTAAATCGAAGCTTGCTCATCAGCAAATGCTGGTATGAAGCAAATTGTGGCAAGGAAAAACTCCTTTGTAAACTTTGATAACAAATATGGGGTGTTGAGAACTGGTTGGCTATTATTATTATTATTATTATTATTATTATTATTATTATTATTATTATTATTATTATTATTATTATTATTATTATTATTATTATTATTATTATTATTATTATTATTATTATTATTATTATTATTATTATTATAGGCGGCACGGATGGCGCAGTGGGTAGCACTGCCGCCTCACAGCAAGGAGGTCCTGGGTTCGAATCCCCGTCGGCCGGGGCCTCTCTGTGTGGAGTTTGCATGTTCTCCCCGTGTCTGCGTGGGTTTTCTCCGGGTACTCCGGTTTCCTCCCACAGTCCAAAGACATGCAGGTTAGGCTGATTGGAGAGTCTAAATTGCCCATAGGTATGAGTGTGTGAGTGAATGGTGTGTGTGCCCTGCGATGGACTGGCGACCTGTCCAGGGTTTATTCCTGCCTTTCGCCCAATGTATGCTGGGATAGGCTCCAGCCCCCCTGCGACCCTGTTCAGGATAAGCGGGTTAAGATAATGGATGGATGGATTATTATTATAAGGCAATCAATTGTTATGCTTTTAGCAAATATTTGCTTCAAATATGGGCACCTGTATATAACAATCTGTCACTGTCTTTGGTCGTGCCTGAAGCTCTGCCTCATTTCACACAGCCGTAGTTTGCATATGTAAATCAGCTGCCTGGGGGGGGGGACTCACTCAACTTCAATGTGGTAAAGTAACAAAAAACAGATCGATACGTATTTGCCAGTTATATAGCACGTAGTGCTTTTATTCTTGGTTTTGTCACAACGTGGAATAACAAACAAAAAACAGATTATTGAAATGGACCAAAAATGTCCATTGCATGTTTACTTTAATGATGGCCATCATATCAGGAACATATTATTTTATTTGACTGAAATACATCAGAATGACAGACAATAAAACCAGAGTTGCACCCCACTGGAGTGTAATTCTTCACAAACATGCCTGCAAGAGACGTTATCATTAGGAAAGGCACATCAGGCCTTATTTCATTATATTAATGAAGATGATGTTTCAGGAAGTGAAAGTAAAAACACAGTACCAGCGAAAGTATTTCCATGTACCAGCAATTGCAAGACGATATCAGTGCAACAAGAATATTGTGCTTTAAATAGGCTCAGAGTTTTACATTTTGATTGAAATTTGCTTGCTAAGTAATTCACCTTACACTATACCCATGCTTTTCTGTTATCTCAATGTTGGGCCCCACATATTTGTGGTTGTTAATCTCCTTCTGTGGAAATAGAAGATGTACATTTTAAGTACAGTAAAATTACTGTTGCCATGTTCCATACAACAGCACAACACAAACAGCTCTGCTCTAGTTTATCCTCACTTGGACAAATGAACCCTGCCTGAGAAAAGCTCTCCATGGCTTATTTTCCCAGATATCGCGTCAGTGTGTTGTACCTGTATAGCACTTATTTCAGACCATTGTTTATTGTTAGTGGTTCAAATTCACTTGCCCAGTTTTGATTTCAACAAACTGATACCAAAGAGGTACAAAGAGGTACTGATACAAAAGAGGGTACTTTGCAACTGCAAAGTTGCAGTGAAGGACAGTTCTATGACAAACCTGTTTCACCATCTTTGCATTAATCATCCCAGGCAATACTACAAAGATTATGAAAAGTTAATCTACTAGAACAAAAAGTTGCCGGCACAACAGATGACACATAAATTAAATTATAAAATAAGTTAAATCAGTTTATTTGAATATTCCTGTGCAATATGCATTTAATTTTAATAGTGTTTCAAACTTTTCTCACGCTATCCAAAAGGTTCTCACACCAAATAAAAAGACTGTGACTAAAAACAAAGCCGCTCCCTGAATTATCTATCATTCCACATTCAATTTGCTGCCTTCTTGTGCTCCACTTTAGCTCCCACAGTTTGGAAGTGAACAAAATGTCAGGCACTCATGTGCTCTTCATCAGAAATAAACAAATAAAGTACAAGTTTAATGCAGCTGGTATTTATTTAGGATTGCAAGCAGAATAGAGATCTCTTTTATCCTCTTTTTTAACAGTACAAAAAGTGATCTTACAAAAGCTACCCGGTATCAGTAGGCCCATGCACAAAAGTAGGATATCTAACATACAAAGTGCTAATAAATACAAAGAATTCTGAATTCTAACAATGCAAAATAACAATATCCATCCATCCATCCATTATCTTAACCCGCTTATCCTGAACATGGTCGCAGGGGGGCTGGAGCCTATCCCAGTATACATTGGGCGAAAGGCAGGAATACACCCTGGACAGGTCGCCAGTCCATCACCGGGCACACACACCATTCACTCACACACTCATACCTATGGCCAATTTAGACTCTCCAATCAGCCTAACCTGCATGTCTTTGGACTGTGGGAGGAAACCGGAGTACCCGGAGGAAACCCCACGCAGACACGGGGAGAACATGCAAACTCCGCACAGAGAGGCCCCGGCTGTGAGGCAGCAGTGCTACTCACTGCACCATCCATGCCGCCATAACAATATCTATGGTTTAAAAAAACTAGGCAGAGAAGGATTCTGTTAATTTACGTGCATTTATTGAACAACAGACCAACATACAAACATTATTATTCAGTTTATTCCAAAAATAATGGACAAATATGAGGTTTACTTCCACATTAATCTTTGATAAGGCTTTCCTTAAAATAACCCTCCATTGGCTTTAATTACAATTAAACCAATTATTGGTAGTCTCTCCAATCATTTAAAGTGGGAAGTAAAAGGAAGGAAGGATGCGGAGAGGTCACTAAATTCACTGAATTATGTACCTTAGGTGTTCCTTAAAACCAAAGGTGGTGGAGGGGCGGTTGGACATGGTGGTGGAGGTGTGGTCCACCTCCTGAGTCTGTGTACTTTCCCTGGGAGGCTGAGGAGTGTGATTCCCTGCGGTCCCCATTCTTAAAGATGGGGACCACCACCACAGTCTGCCACTCGAAAGGCACCATTCCCAACCTCCGTGTGACATAGAGGATTTGTGTCGCCAATGACACTCCAACATCATCCAGAGCATCATTTCTGAATCTCTGAAAAGGTCTCATCCAGCCCAGTGCTCTGCCACTGAGGATCTCTACCCCAGTCACTACTATCCCAGTGTTCTGATCCTCCAGACTGTTTTATCACATACAGTGTATCCATTATCATATAATGTACACACAGTATATAAATTACCATTGCCCCAGTATTTGCATTGTGCATTGGTCAATGTGCTCAAAGCTGGGAAACTAAAAACAGAAGTGTGGCCTGCAGAAGGTTAAGATGAAGAGATGTGCTCACTGGGTCTTTCCGGAAGACAGTCTTTCAAAGTCTGACTCTACGGATAATTGGGCTTTATGCATCACCCTAACATTTTTATTCTGTATATACACTCAGTGAGCTATTTATTAGGTAGACCTGTACACCGGCTTGTTAAAGCAACTATTTAATCAGCCAGTGGCAGCAACTAAATGCATAAAAGCATGTAGATCTGGTCAAGAGGTTCAGGAGAGCAGCTCTGAAGTGGATAGGCTACAGCAGCAGAAGACCAATAAGTCTAAAAAATAAGTCTAACAGATACCTAATAAAGTGCACACTGAGTGTACATAGAGCTGGTGTATATCAAAACCACCGCCCCCCTTATTTCTTTGGTGGGTTCCTGCTTGATGGTCACCACATACTTCCTGGTGTTTAGAACTGTATCACTGTCTATATTTCTCATAAAAACTGCATGCTCAATGCATATTCATCCTTTATATGGCTTTATTAAAAAGGAAAAATAGAAGTGAACATCATATTTTATTTTATTTTATTTTTATTGCTTTATTTAATCAGGTGAGTCCCACTGAGATTGTTATCTCTTTTACAAGGGAGCCCTTAAACAGGCTTGTTAAAATATCAACCTTACGTAGATTTATCTGTATTTACTTGCAATATTATTGGTTGTGATTAATTATGGATCACATTTTCTTCTGGGTGGGGCGACATTAGCTCAGGCAGTAAGAGCAGTCGTCTGGCAGTTGGAGGGTTGCTGGTTCCATCCTGCCCTGGGTGTGTCAAAGTGTCCCTAACCCCCAAATGCTCCTGGCGAGCCGGTTTGTGCCTGTAAGTGTATGGTGTAAACAGGCTTTCCATTTTCTCTCTTTTTTAAAACTAGACCAGCTTTTTTCAATATTATATTCTTCTCTATACTTATTCCCTAAAAGATATACAACTGTGTTCAAGAAAATAGCAGTACAACATCAGTAACCTGATGAACCACTGTTATTAGTGATAGTGATATTTCTGCATGACAAATTATTTACTCGTAGATGTAGAAGTGTTATAGAAAAACAACAGACCTAACTGACTCATTCATTGAAAGGGGCATGTTCAAAATAATAGCAGTGTGGAGTTTAATTGTCCCTTATTAAGGAAGAATGGAAGCAAATGTTTCACACATTGTTATAAAATATATTTCCTTCTGAATTGCTAAGTAAAATTGCCATTCTAAAACATTGTTCAGAAGAAAAATGTAATTTGATTAAAAAGTTGATTGGAGAGGGGAGAACGTATAAACAAGTGCAAATTGTAGGATGCTCAGCTAAAATGCTTTAAAATGGCAACAGAAACCCGAAACAAGCGCAAGAAAAAGAGCAACTACTGTTAAAACGGATCAAAGAATAGTCCGAATGGCAAGGATTCCACCATTTATCAGCTTCAGAAAGATCAAAGATGATCTACAATTACCTGTAAGTGCTATTACAGTCAGAAGACGTTTGATCAAAGCTCAGCTATCAGCAAGAAGCCCCCTGTAAAGCACCATTGTTGAAAAAACAGCATATGCAGAATCGGTAAAAATTTGCCAAGGAACACATCGATTGGCCCAAAGAGAAATGGCGTAACATTCTGTGGACTGATGAGAGTAAAACTGTTCTTTTCGGGTCTAGTGGTTATCGACAGTACGTGAGACGACCCCCGGGAACTGAAATCAAGCCACAATAGCCTGTGAAGACAGTGAAGCATGGTGGTGCAAAAATCATGGTATGGGGATGTTTTTCATACTACGGTGTTGATGTTTTATCGTATACCAGGGACCCTGTATACCCCAAATCAGCAAACAGAATATATACATTTCCCTCTGTATTCATATCAAAATTACATTGCACTTCACAGAAAGAATAATGAGGATGAATTGTTGAATAAAGCTTTTTATTACATTCAAGCATTTTGCAAACCATGTACACTCCTATCCAGAGTGACTGACACAGTTTAATTTTATTTTTTAACATACAATCCCATTTATAAAGCTGGATATTCAAGATTAGGCAGCACAGCACCGCACCTAGGAACCTGGGTCCCTGTTATGCAACATTGCCACACATCAAATCTGGGACATGTGCACCATTGGTGTGAAAAATATTGTTGAAGGTATAAGGAATATCTTCCTGTGTTACCTGGCTGGAGGTTATTCCAAGTTTGAGTCAAGTCGCTTCAGTTCAGTCCTTTGTCCCGATGAGAAGTAGTCCAGTCTAGTCAATCTTTCGTATCACAGATGGAAATTTTATATGCAGACATTTAAAATTAATAGCAGATATGGTTATGAATCAAATCCAAACAAGATTCAGCCGTTACTCTTTTATTTTTTTTGCTTGTTGTTAGATCTGGGTCAAACATACATTTAAGGTGCTTTAACTGTTTAGATGCTGGTAAAATTTTAAACCACTCCTGTTGAACCTCCGGCAAACATGTTACTAACCAAAAGGTACAATCAACATACTGCTGAATCACTCAAAATAAATTCAGATGTTAGTTCTGAATGTGTTCAGTAATGTACAGGTTTCTAAAGGGGTTAAGTTCAAATAAAGCATTTGACCCAGGTTTGAGGTTGAAATTTGACAAACACAGTTTGTGAAGGTTCACAGCTGGCTGAGGCTCTGAGACCCAGTCTCTCTGGTCTTGTCTTCGGCTGGGCTTGGCTCCTCGTTCTTCCTAAAGCTGAGCCGGGCCACTTTCTTGTAGATCTTCTTGAAGGCTGGACTAGAGAAGTAGTAGATGAGGGGGTCGAGCATGCTGTTGAGGTAGGTTAGGCTGATGGTGATGGAGAAGGCTGTGTTCAGGCCTTCAAAAGAGTTGCAGTCTTTGGAGTTCTTGGTCCAGATCATCAGCTGGATGACATTGCTCGGGAGGAAGCAGACAGCAAACATGGCGGCCACCAGGACAATGAGATGGAGGGCCCTCTGGATCCCGCCATGCTTATCCAACTGGCGTTCCTTGAGCTTCATGACCACCTGGAGAGAGCAGAAGAGGATGACGGCTAGTGGTATGCAGAAGGAGAAGATGAAGACCGCCCTGTGCCAGGTGGGACTGGAGTCAGACCGAGGGCAAATAATGAAGCTGTTACAGCGGTTGGTGTCTAAAGCTTGGAAGTGTTGGGGCGCGGTGAGAAGATGGACGTTCAGGGAGATGGCGAGGGCCCACCCAGCAATCGCGGTGTAAACGGTCCTGGAGACGGTCATGGAGTTGATGGGGTGGTGAGGATGGACCACCCGGAGGTAGCGGTCTACGGCCACGGCGGTGAGGAAGAAGATGCTGCCCCCTCGGTTCATGGCCACCATGAAGAGTGAGATGCGACAGAACGCATCGCCAAAGATCCAGTCCACCCCCCTCAGGTAGTAGACAGCGCCAAACGGCAGGATCACGATGAGCAGGAAGTCGGCCAGAGCCAGGTTGAACAGGAAGACGGTGCTGCTCTTCCAGGGTTTCAGATAGAAACAGAAGATCCAGAGGGCCCCTCCGTTACCCAGCATTCCTAGCACACATTCCAGCAGGAGCAGAGGCGGCAGCATGTTGGAGAGCAGCTGCCCTTTGAATGCGCAACACGACTCGTTTGTCCAGACCATCTTCTCTTCTGACTCCAACCACGGCACCAGAGCTTTTAAAAATCAGAGGAGTATTTGTGACGCCAACATGAGCTGCCTTTAGAGGAAGTGGTCATACACACATAGATATGTCGTAGATAGACCTTGTGAGCTAAACCTACTTCTGAAGCAACATGTATCGCTCTATCATAAATGTTTATATAAATTCCCCCCATTTCAAAGCACTATAATGTTTGGAACATGTGGCCTCACAAGTATGAGAGAGCTCTCAGCACCTAGGCTTTCCTCTAATCTTTCGATTACCTTTGGAAACTATTATTGCTGTTTGTCAACATGAGGACCAAAGTTATGCCAATGAAAGTCAGAGAAGCCATTATGAGACTGAGAAACAAGAATAAAATGGTTAGAGACATTGGCCAAGCCTTAGGCTCACCAAAATCAACTGTTTGGGACATAAATAATGTTAATTATTTATGTTAATGTTAAGTACCTCCTGAGCTACTTCTTACAAATCATGTGCTCACTGAGTGTACATAGAGCTGGTTCATATCAAACCCACCGCCCCCCCCCTTATTTTTTTGGTGGGTTCCTGCTTGATGGTCACCACATACTTCCTGGTGTTTAGAACTGTATCACTGTCTATTTCTCATAAAAACTGCATGCTCAATGCATATTCATCCTTTATATGGCTTTATTAAAAAAGAAAAATAGAAGCGAATATCATGTTTTATTTAATTTTATTTTTATTACTTTATTTAATCAGGTGAGTCCCACTGAGATTGTTATCTCTTTTACAAGGGAGCCCTTAAACAGCTTTGACATCACAAATGTAGATTAACAAGTTGGATTGTTAAAATATCAACCTTACGTAGATTTATCTGTATTTACTTGCAATATTATTGGTTGTGATTAATTATGGGTCACATTTTCTTCTGGGTGGGGCGACATTAGCTCAGGCAGTAAGAGCAGTCGTCTGGCAGTTGGAGGGTTGCTGGTTCCATCCTGCCCTGGGTGTGTCAAAGTGTCCCTAACCCCCAAATGCTCCTGGCGAGCTGGTTGGTGCCTGTAAGTGTATGGTGTAAACAGGCTTTCCATTTTCTCTCTTTTTTAAAACTAGACCAGCTTTTTTCAATATTATATTCTTCTCTATACTTATTCCCTAAAAGATATACAATTGTGTTCAAGAAAATAGCAGTACAACATCAGTAACCTGATGAACCACTGTTATTAGTGGTAGTGATATTTCTGCATGACAAATTATTTACTTGTAGATGTAGTAGTGTTATAGAAAAACAACAGACCCAACTGACTCATTCATTGAAAGGGGCATGTTCAAAATAATAGCAGTGTGGAGTTTAATTGTCATTAATTGTCCCTTATTAAGGAAGAATGGAAGCAAATGTTTCACACATTGTTATAAAATATATTTCCTTCTGAATTGCTAAGTAAAATTGCCATTCTAAAACATTGTGTCATGTGGGAGGTAATACCCGTTGTTACCAGCAGATGGCCGAGGATCATTGTTTGCACCTGTTCCTCATTGGCGTTAGGGGAATTACCTCCCGGGAGCATATTTAGGCCCAGTACTGACAATCCTTCAGTGCTTGTGTGTCAACTGTTCGCTCTTGCGCCAAGCCGGTAAAGCACAAGGTAGACTCTGTCAGTCTTTGAGTCAGGTACTGTGCTGGTGTTTTCAATCAAACAAAACGGGTAAGGAAGGCGTTCAGTATTCTTCTATTGTACACTGGCGCCTTCCTGTAAGGCCTTGTATTTTCTTTTATATTGGGACTCGTGTGAGTCGGGGGTAGAGGGACGTTGTCCCCGGTAATTGTATTTTGGTTTGATTTTCTTCCCGAGCTGCACCTCGAGGGTTTTATTTTCTCGTGCCTAGCATTTTTACACTAGGTTGTATTTTCTTTTCGGCGGTCCTGGTCTCCTACCGTCAGTGCTGTGTTTCTAGCACAAATTTGGTTTTGAGTTTCGCCCTGTTTCGGAGGGTTGTTTTATTTTTTCAGCCGTTTTGGGCTTAATTTCTGTTATCGTGCTAATTCGCCTTCGGGTTAGTTTTTGTTCCTCCCTCTGTTCTGGAAGTAGGGGTTATCGCCTTTGTTATATTGAAGTTTAGTGGCGAACACGTTCGTGTGCTCACTTAAAAAGGGTTTCCCCTTTAGTCGCTACTGGCTCTCCGCTCAACCCCATCCTCACACATTGTTCGGAGGAAAAATGTAATTTGATTAAAAGGTTGTTTTGGAGAGGGGAAAACATATAAACAAGTGCAAATTATAGGATGCTCAGCTAAAATGCTTTAAAATGGCAACAGAAACCTGAAACAAGCGCAAGAAAAAAAGCAACTACTGTTAAAACGGATCAAAGAATAGTCCGAATGGCAAGGATTCCACCATTTATCAGCTTCAGAAAGATCAAAGATGATCTACAATTACCTGTAAGTGCTGTTACAGTCAGAAGATGTTTGATCAATGCTCAGCTATCAGCAAGAAGCCCCATTAAAGCACCATTGTTGAAAAAACAGCATATGCAGAATCGGTAAAAATTTCCAAGGAACACATCGATTGGCCCAAAGAGAAATGGCGTAACATTCTGTGGACTGATGAGAGTAAAACTGTTCTTTTCGGGTCTAGTGGTTATCGACAGTACGTGAGACGACCCCCGGGAACTGAAATCAAGCCACAATAGCCTGTGAAGACAGTGAAGCATGGTGGTGCAAAAATCAGGCTATGGGGATGTTTTTCATACTACGGTGTTGATGTTTTATCGTATACCAGTGTAAAACCCCACGCTAACCCAATGATGGAATTTAGCGAGGGCCGAAGGGGTTTGCATGCTTGTCCTTCTGGTGTTGCTGGAAGAATATTAGTAGGATTAAATAGTAATGAGCCCTATGCGGAGAGTCTAGATCAGCTGATGAATAAACCACGTTACAAAGACAGTAGTACCACTCTGCCTTCCGCTCTTTACTGGTCTGGGCTGACCAAGAATCTCCACAGTAGGGTCAATACATCTACCTTCGTTATCTGACTCCATTTGAGATATCATTTAGAAATTTGGGTTTGAAACATACGCGAACCTCGGGAGTGATTACACTCGACTCTTACCGGCGCCACCATTACTGAATATATGCTCCCGGGATTAGCATTATTGCTGAAATCTCAGTTCGGTGGAGAACTCAGAGGCTGAGGGTCTAGCCAACACAATACATGCAAAACACTGCCATGACAGTTGCGACCCCAGGTCAGAGTGTATTTAGAGGGCTCCTTAGAATTAACTTGACAGGAACCGGCGTATAAACGCCCATGGGTTCCCTTCGCGACAAATTACAAGAGCCATACACCAGCAATCCTTTTATAGGCCGAACGTGACTGCCTTTCCCAGCTTGGAAACAACCACGAATGTACCAAGCCGCTGATCAGTCGGTCTTTGGTCACCATTTCCCCCTGAGTATTCAGTTGTAATTTAGGCTGAAAAGGTGCAAGATGAACTAGAGTCATGGAGGTCACGCAAGTTACAAACAAAATAGTTTATTCGCAGACAGGTAGGTTATTAGCTTTAGAATATCACAGTCAATTACAAAATACACAAATTAAGAATAGAGATAGAGTAAATAATCATACCTAGCCTGCTTTGGCTACACACAAACACAGAGTATAGAATATGCCGTGTGGGAAGTCGAATGCGATCTTCCGCTGCTACACATACATACATACATATGCACAAGACATGTTGTGTGGGAAGTCGAATGCGATCTTCTGTTGCTGCACATGCATAGAACGTGCTGTGTGGGAAGTCGAATGCGATCTTCCCAGATTGGTCTGTCTCCCTTGCTTTTATGCCAAATCATATGTTTGGACCAGGCGGCAGTGCCATAAATCAACCTGGAGGGGTGGTCAAATCTGAAATTTAGACCTCCACCCTTGGGGGTTGTTAAGTAGGGAAAATGAGATGATTACCAAGAGAGGACATGCAGGTATTCCCTTGAGTTACTGAAACTATGGTTCATTGAACTCCATTTGGTATGAAATGTATCTCATCCGATTCCTTGATTTTACCGGATCACATCCATACCAAACAGATTACCCTTATGTTTTATTATGTTGCAGTTATCATGAAACTTCCCTCCTGATTATCCATTCTACATGCACTCCCGGTTACCATTACATAAGACTTAATACAATAATATAAGGATCACATGGACAATGTTTTCAAGGTTTTACTGGGTCTATTTACTATCTTAATAGCAGTTTTGAATATTTAATCTAGGAGAGCAGTCACCGGTGTAATGACAGCAGTGCCCAAATGAGGGCACTGTGGGAGTGTCCGGAGCCTATCCCAAAGGTGATGGGTTACAGGCGCCTTCTCTTCCCATGACCCCTGTGACCTCTTAACTAAAACACAGCCACAGTCCATCTTCCCCTTATCTCCAAACCTCCCCAAAGGTAGTCCAAACAGTCCAGTCCAAAAGGTTACAAGACATTCTATTACATTACATTATTGGCATTTGGCTGATGCGCTTATCCAGAGTGATGAACAGTTGATTAGACTAAGCAGGAGACAATCCTCCCCTGGAGCAATGCAGGGTTAAGAGCCTTTCTCAAGGGCCCAACGGCTGTGCGGATCTTATTGTGGCTATACCGGGATTAGACATTGCGTGTCCCAGTCATTTACCTTAACCACTATGCTACAGGCCACCCCATCATATCTATGAATGCTGTAGTTGGGATGTATGATGCTATAAATATGTATTTGTGCCTCTCATGGTAATATACCTTTTGGATAAACCTGATTTGGATGAATGAAAGGACAGGAGACAAAACCCCAGATTGCTTGGTTTCTTCTCCTTATCTCCAAAATCTAGGCCTTAGTTCTTGCCCCTAAAAACGGGTCACCCATCTGTAATTTACCGCCAAACTCCCACCAGTGAGACCTTGGTCAGGGAGCTAAAACAAATGGCTTCTACAGAGACAGCTTTTGCCCAGTTTCCCCTCGGCTCCTGGATGGTTATGATATCAAAGGTAGACTGTTACAAAAACTAGACCATTACACCAGTCGCACTGAACCAATCAGAATAACACCAAACATTACTATATTCTGACCTGGGATTATCATGAAACATCTTTATGCCATCTCCAGTATTCCTGTGCTCAAACCCTGTAAGGAATGTGAGAGAAGGGGGGCTCCCCAGGGGGCCCAGGAAGGCTCCTCCAGGAATCCTTCTCTAGCTCTCCCCCACAGACATGTGTGCCAAAAGGTGGGGACTAACAATGCATGCTCCGGGCGGGGGAAGTCAGCAAGCTGACCAGCGCATGACACCAAATGTTACTTATGACTGGTTTACACCAGGGACCCTGTAAACCCCAAATCCGCATACAGAATATATACATTTCCCTCTGTATTCATATCAACATTACATTGCACTTCACAGAAAGAATAGTGAGGATGAATTGTTGAATAAAGCTTTTTGTTACATTCAAGCATTTTGCATACCATGTACACTCCTATCCAGAGTGACTGATGCAGTTTAATTTTATTTTTTAACATACAATCCCATTTATAAAGCTGGATATTCAAGATTAGGAAAACAGCACCGCACCTAGGAACCTGGGTCCCTATTATGCAACATTGCCACACATCAAATCTTGGACAATTAAATCATGTGCACAATTAGACCTGGCAAGCTGGCCAGCAGCCTATCACCATTGGTGTGAAAAATACTGTTGAAGATATGAGGTATATCTTCCTGTGTTACCTGGCTGGAGGTTATTCCAAGTTTGAGTCAAGCCGCTTCAGTTCAGTCCTTTGTTCCCCCTGTCAGTGGTGTCGAGATAAGAAGCAGTCCAGTCTAGCCAATCTTTCGTATCACAGATGAAAATTTCATATACAGACAGGGATAATTCAAATGAATACCAGAGGTGATTATGAATCAAAACCACACAAGATTCAGCCGTTACACATTTTGTTTTTTCTTTTTCTTTTTGCTTGTTGTTAGATCTGGGTCAAACATACATTTAAGGTGCTTTAACTGTTTAGATGCTGGTAAAATGTGAAACCACTCCTGTAGAACCTCCAGCAAACATGTTACTAACCAAAAGGTACAATCAAAATGCTGTTGAATCATTCAAAATAAATTCTGATGTTAATTCTGAATGTGTTCAGTTATAAAGGGGTTAAGTTCAAATAAAACATTTGACCCAGGTCTGAGGTTGAAATTTAAGAAACACGGTTTGTAAAGGTTCACAGCTGGCTGAGGCTCTGAGACCCAGTCTCTCTGGTCTTGTCTTCGGCTGGGCTTGGCTCCTCATTCTTCCTCAAGCTGAGCCGGGCCACTTTCTTGTAGATCTTCTTGAAGGCTGGACTAGAGAAGTAGTAGATGAGGGGGTCGAGCATGCTGTTGAGGTAGGTCAGGCAGAGGGTGATGTAGAAAGCTGTGTACAGGCCTTCAAAAGAGTTGCAGTCTTTGGACTTCTTGGTCCAAATCATCAGCTGGATGACATTGCTCGGGAGGAAGCAGACAGCGAACATGGCGGCCACCAGGACAATGAGATGGAGGGCCCTCTGGATCCCGCCATGCTTATCCAACTGGCGTTCCTTGAGCTTCATGACCACCTGGAGAGAACAGAAGAGGATGACGGCTAGTGGTATGCAGAAGGAGAAGATGAAGACCGCCCTGTGCCAGGTGGGGCTGGACTCAGACTGAGGGCAAATGATGAAGCTGTTACAGCGGTTGGTGTCCAAAGCCTGGAAGTTGTGGGGCGCAGTGATAAGATGGACGTTCAGGGAGATGGTGAGGGTCCACCCAGCAATCGCAGTGCACACTCCCCTGGAGACGGTCATGGAGTTGATGGGATGGTGAGGATGGACCACCCGGAGGTAGCGGTCTATGGCCACGGCGGTGAGGAAGAAGATGCTGCCCCCTCGGTTCATGGCCAGCATGAAGAGTGAGATGCGACAGAACGCATCGCCGAAGATCCAGTCCAGCTCCCTCAGGTAGTAGACGGCACGAAACGGCAGGATCATGATGAGCAGGAAGTCGGCCAGAGCCAGGTTGAACAGGAAGACGGTGCTGCTCTTCCAGGGCTTCACATGGAAACAGAAGATCCAGAGGGCCCCTCCGTTACCCAGCATTCCTAGCACACATTCCAGCAGGAGCAGAGGCGGCAACATGTTGGAGAGCAGCTGCCCTTTGAATGCGCAACACGACTCGTTTGTCCAGACCATCTTCTCTTCTGATTCCAATCAGGGCACCAGAGCTTCTCAAAATCAAATGTATACTTGTGACGCCAACTTGAGCTGCCTGTAAAGGAAGTGGTCATGCACACATAGATATGTCGTAGATAGACCTTATGAGCTAAACCTACTTCTGAAACAACATTTATCGCTCTATCATAAATGTTTATATATATTCTCCCCATTTCAAAGCACTATAATGTTTGGAACACGTGGCCTCACAGGTATAAGAGAGCCTAGGCTTTCCTCTAGTCTTTCGATTACCTTTGGAAACTATTATTGGTGTTTCTCAACATAAGGACCAAAGTTATGCCAATGAAAGTCAAAGAAGCCATTATGAGACTGAGAAACAAGAATAAAATGGTTAGAGACATTGGCCAAGCCTTAGGCTCACCAAAATCCACTGTTTGGGACATGAATAACATTAATAAGAAGAAAGAGCACTGGTGAGTTCAAATCGCAAAGGGACTGACAGGCCAATGAAGACCTCCACAACTGATGATGAATGGTAAATGTCTGCATTTATACAGCACCTGTATCCAAAGTGCTGTGCAGTTGATAGTCATTCACCCATTCTCACACACACATTACATCACATTACATTAATGGCATTTGGCAGACGCTCTTATCCAGAACGACGTACAACAAAGTGCATACCCATAACCAGGGATAAGTGCGCTGAAAGAACCAAGAGGGAAGTACAATTTCACTGCTACCTGTACAACAAAGATAAGGACCAGGGCTTATTTTTAAATTCTTCTTTTTTTTACGAACAAATAAACAAACAAACAACAAAGCAAAAGTGACCAAACTTAACTATCCAAACACTGCTTACCTAGCCAAAAAAAAATACCGATACACAAAATAAATCACACACACAAACAAGGATTGGCTGCCATAGAGGGCACCAACCAGCTCGTCAGGAGCATTTGGGGGTTAGATATCAGGAACACTTCAACAGACCCAGGGCGGGATCGAACCGGCAACCTTCCGACTGCCAGGCGACTGCTCTTACTGCCTGAACTACTTCTTCCAAATCATGTGCTCACTGAGTGTACCCCCGCCCCCGCATATTCTTTTTGGTTGCTGAACAGCTTCCTCAAATCGAAACTGGCCATGGGTTCCTGTTTCATGGTCACCACATAGTTCCTGTTGTTTAGATTATCATTGTCTACTTCTCAGAAAAGCTGGCGTCATTCATGCATATTCTTGCTTTCTCAACCAGTTTCCTCCATCAAATTCTTAAGAAAGTAAAACGGAAGAAACACACGTCTGAATATTAAACAGCTTTGACATCACAAATTTAGAGCAACACGTAAAATATCAACCGTACGTAGATTTCTCTGTATTTACTGGCAATACTACTGCTTGTGAATAATTAGGGGTCACATTTCACAAACAATTGAACTTTGGGGACCTTACCCTTCTTGTGTTTATTCTTCTCTTCCTCCTCCCCAGTAAGGGAAGCCTCTCTTCCTCTAACATCCTGCTTTGGAGAGTGCTCTGCAGATGAAGAGGGGAAAATGACAAGTTGCCAAAGGTTTTTGGACAAGTGCAAGGTGGCTGCATTTAGCTGGCTCGGGCAGGTACTCACAGTACTACAGGAGGGGGAGAGAGGGAAACACCAAGCTCAGGTGGCCAATGGCAGAATAGTTCCCACCAGTGAAGGACTGATCCTGTCGCCCTCATCCAAACACGTACTCCAGTGCAAGGGGCCTCAAACTCTGGCCCTGGAAAATCACAGGGTCTGCTGGGCTTTTTTATTTGTCTTTAAATTTGCACCCAAATTAGGTTAATTGATCCTTGCTTCACAGAGTGAATTGATTGGATCAACTTACTAAATCAATGACCTGACATCAAACAATGTTGACCCATCCTTGCATGCTCACTCACTCAGAGGCCATAACCACATTTTCACCTGACTCTCCACCCATAACACAGGAAGCTCCGTCTCTAAATTTGCTGCAGCCCCTGTACCACGATGCAGCACCAGAGACAAGTGATACTGACTGGAACAGCAAAAGCAACACAGGAGGAAGCTGAGCATCTGGTGTTTCTACAGAATCTGTACAGGAACTATTGGCCTCCAAATTCCCCAGATCTCAATCTGATCGAGCATCTGTGGGATGTGCTGGAACAACAAGTCCGATTCTTGGTGGCTCCACCTTGCAAACAGGACTTAAAATCTACCATTTTAATTAAGCATGGTAAATCCCTTCCCCCTCTCCATTTAGTCCCTCCAGTAAGTCCTCCAACCATTCAAATGCAAATAAAGCCTCACACCCCTCCATAAGAAAAATGGAAAGGATTTTCCAGAATGTGTGCAAATGTGAAAGGTTGATTTCTCAAAACAGTGGTTTGCAAAAGCATAATGTTCTATTGAGTATTTGGTCAATTTTGGCAAATGATAGTGGCGGCCAGTAGCATAGTGGTTAAGGTACATGACTAGGACCCGCAAGGTCGGTGGTTCCATAAGATCTGCACAGCCATTGGGCCCTTAACCCTACATTGCTCCAGGGGAAGATTGTCTCCTGCTTACTCTAATCAACTGTACGTCGCTCTGGATAAGAGTGTCTGCCAAATGCCATTAATGTAATACCTCATTTTGTCACTCTCAATGGACTTTAGTGTTGTGATAAAATAATGCAAATTTTGTGAATTTCCCAGTAAATTATGAGTTTGGTCACATTTGTTTGTGATCTATTGAGTATACACAAATAGCTGTCACAATCACAGTCAATTAGGCTGTGTGCTGTTTCTTGTTATAAGATCATGGAACCAATGAACCAGTATTACATTCTTCAAAAATGAGGAAGGGTATGGTGTATACCTCTGCCAAAGTTTGCACCTTTCACTGCCGATATCTGTACAGAGATTGCTTTGGCCAGCCACACAAAGAAAATGAATCAGTTGCACCATGATTTCTTAAATACAATTTTATTTTGCGGTGGAATTCCCCTTTAAGCCTATAGACATCTGTCCTTTGCAGTTGGTTAAATATATTGCAGGTCTTATTCGCCAGCCTTAGACAAAGGGTGATCAGCCATTCCTTCATGTACCTCCACAGTAGAGCACTTTCAGAGGGTACCTGCCATCTGAGACACCTCTATGCTCCATTCTGTTGTCTGGTGAATCAAGTTCTGTATTTTCAGTAGTAGCCATTCTGTCTAATCTAGAATGCAAAGAGATCATCAGTTTTTATGCATCCCTATCTCTGGAATATGCTGCCATCTAGCGGAATACAATTTTAATTGAAAGACTTTTAGACAGATTGCATATTGGGACGGGACTCTGAATGCCAGAAGTAATGCTGATTAAATAAAATAAACAATTACATCTTTAGAATCATATTTTATTAATAATGTGACCTTGTAAACCCCAAATCAGCATACAGAATATGCATTTCCCACCATATTCATATAATTAAAATTACATTGCACTTCACAGAAAGAATAATGAGGATGAATTGTTGAATAAAGCTTTTTATTACATTCAGGCATTTTGCATACCATGTACACTCCTATCCATAGTGACTTACACAGTTTCATTTTATTTTTTAACACACAATCCCATTTATAAAGCTGGATATTCAAGATTAGGAAAACAGCACCGCACCTAGGAACCTGGGTCCCTATTATGCAACATTGCCACACATCAAATCTTGGACAATTAAATCATGTGCACAATTAGACCTGGCAAGCTGGCCAGCAGCCTATCACCATTGGTGTGAAAAATACTGTTGAAGATATGAGGTACATCTTCCTGTGTTACCTGGCTGGAGGTTATTCCAAGTTTGAGTCAAGCCGCTTCAGTTCAGTCCTTTGTTCCCCCTGTCAGTGGTGTCGAGATAAGAAGCAGTCCAGTCTAGCCAATCTTTCGTATCACAGATGAAAATTTCATATACAGACAGGGATAATTCAAATGAATACCAGAGGTGATTATGAATCAAAACCACACAAGATTCAGCCGTTACACATTTTGTTTTTTCTTTTTCTTTTTGCTTGTTGTTAGATCTGGGTCAAACATACATTTAAGGTGCTTTAACTGTTTAGATGCTGGTAAAATGTGAAACCACTCCTGTAGAACCTCCAGCAAACATGTTACTAACCAAAAGGTACAATCAAAATGCTGTTGAATCATTCAAAATAAATTCTGATGTTAATTCTGAATGTGTTCAGTTATAAAGGGGTCAAGTTCAAATAAAACATTTGACCAAGGTCTGAGGTTGAAATTTAAGAAACACGGTTTGTAAAGGTTCACAGCTGGCTGAGGCTCTGAGACCCAGTCTCTCTGGTCTTGTCTTCGGCTGGGCTTAGCTCCTCGTTCTTCCTCAAGCTGAGCCGGGCCACTTTCTTGTAGATCTTCTTGAAGGCTGGACTAGAGAAGTAGTAGATGAGGGGGTCAAGGGTACTGTTGAGGTAGGTCAGGCAGAGGGTGATGTAGAAGGCTGTATCCAGGCCTTCGAAAGAGTTGCAGTCTTTGGACTTCTTGGTCCAGATCATCAGCTGGATGACATTGCTCGGGAGGAAGCAGACAGCGAACATGGCGGCCACCAGGACAATGAGATGGAGGGCCCTCTGGATCCCGCCATGCTTATCCAACTGGCGTTCCTTGAGCTTCATGACCACCTGAAGAGAGCAGAAGAGGATGATGGCTAGTGGTATGCAGAAGGAGAAGAGGAAGACCGCCCTGTGCCAGGTGGGGCTGGAGTCAGACCGAGGGCAAATAATGAAGCTGTCACAGTGGTTGGTGTCCAAAGCCTGGAAGTGGTGGGGTGTGGTGAGAAGATAGACAGTCAGGGAGATTGTTAGGACCCACCCAGCAATCGCGGTGCACACGGTCCTGGAGACGGTCATGGAGTTGATGGGGTGGTGAGGATGGACCACCCGGAGGTAGCGGTCTACGGCCACAGCGGTGAGGAAGAAGATGCTGCCCCCTCGGTTCATGGCCACCATGAAGAGTGAGATGCGACAGAACGCATCGCCGAAGATCCAGTCCTCCCCCCTCAGGTAGTAGACGGCACGAAACGGCAGGATCACGATGAGCAGGAAGTCGGCCAGAGCCAGGTTGAACAGGAAGACGGTGCTGCTCTTCCAGGGTTTCACATAGAAACAGAAGATCCAGAGGGCCCCTCCGTTACCCAGCATTCCTAGCACACATTCCAGCAGGAGTAGAGGCGGCAGCATGTTGGAGAGCAGCTCCCCTTTAAATGCGCAACACGACTCGTTTGTCCAGACCATCTTCTCTTCTGACTCCAACCAGGGCACCAGAGCTTCTCAAAATAAGTATTTGTAACATCAACATGAGCTGCCTTTAGAGGAAGTGGTAATAAGCCACAGGCATGTAGTTATGTCTGAAAAAAATGTGCCAACTAAACTTACTTCGGAGACACCATTTAGATGCTCTCTCATAAATGTAGCCAGGTGATGCGAGGTGGCAGCATTTGGCCGGCTCGGGCAGGTACTCGCAGTACTACAGGAGTGGGAGAGAGGGGAACACCAAGCCCAGATGGCCAATGGCAGAATAGTTCCCACCAGTGAAGAAGGACTGATCCAGTCGCCCTCATCCAATCACGTACTCCAGTGCAAGGGGCCTCAAACTCTGGCCCTGGAAAATCACAGGGTCTGCTGGGCTTTTTTATTTGTCTTTAAATTTGCACCCATTTCAGACTCAATAAACTAGGTAAATTGATCCTTGCTTCACAGAGTGAATTGATTGGATCAACTTACTAAATCAATGACCTGACATCAAGCAATGTTGACCCATCCTTGCGTGCTCACTCACTCAGAGGCCATAACCACATTTTCATCTGACTCTCCACCAGTGGAGGCTGGTGACTTCCAGAATTGAGGAGGCCATTTTTTTCCGCTTGCTCACTTCACTCGCGATGGAATGTTCCCTGTTCTCTTATCTGTCTTTGTGCTGGCCAAAGGCATACTATTTGGAGTGTAAGCTACAGTCAGAAAGTTCTGGCTGATGAAATTCATTGTGCAGAGCTTAGCCTTTTGCCTTCCTGAAGAAATGACATTGCTGTAAGTCTATGAGCCTGCCTGATAATTAAGCTGAGAAATGACATTTGGATGTAATATAAATGCCAAGTGAACATGTGTAAAAGGCAGGAATTTTAATTATGTAGTTAAAAACAATTTTGTTTAGCTTACATTTTTCATTCTTCTACAGCTTCAACATGTAATCACCAATTTAATCAAGTTTAGCATATAAAAAAGATAAGATAACACTTTCTTTATCATATGTAGTTTTATTCAATATATTTAATATAAAATATGTAAAAATATGGTTCCAGTTGGCTTTATCTAACGTTAACGTTATCCACTAGAGGGCAGCACTCTATTCGTATTTAGAGTGAATTTCCTCACAGAGCAACAATTCGGTAATTTGATATGGAAGATTATTAAATTGACTTGTAAAATTGACTTCTAAATTTCCTGAAAAGCACAAGTTGATAGGACACTCGTAGCCACTATGGCGAGTGTTTGTTTGACTGAAGTGACTAGCGAATTCTCAAAATGGCTTCTGTGTTGAATAGGAAAGGAAAGGATAGTTGATTCCAAATGAACCAGTAGCATGTGATTGGACGAACAAAATGTCAATCTTTCAGCCCTGGACACAATGCATGGTGAGGCCAGGCCTCCGTTGCCCACCCATTTTCAGTGATCTGGCCAATCACATATTGGCATGAAAAAAAATGCATTACATTGACTTCTATGAGAATCTCATTTCCTAGGGGAGGCCTGGCCTGGCCTGATAGGGAAATCTGGCCTGTTGCTTTACAATTGCAATATTGGGTTTTAGCCATGGGAAAATTTAGATTTATGAACAAAACTAAAATAATATGAATATAAAAAATAAAAAATATGTTTTTTGTTAAAATAAATAAATAAAATAAATATATTTATTGTTTTTTTAAAATCTCTCTCTTCTCTCAAATTATTGGGGAGGCCAGGCCTCCTCCACCTCTATGGAGGAGCCTCCACTGCTCTCCACCCATAACACAGGAAGCTCCGTCTCAAAATTTGCTGCAGCCACTGTACCACGATGCAGCACCAGAGACAAGTGATACTGACTGGAACAGCAAAAGCAACACAGGAGGAAGCTGAGCATCTGGTGTTTCCACAGAATCTGTACAGGAACTATTGGCCTCCAAATTCCCCAGATCTCAATCTGATCGAGCATCTGTGGGATGTGCTGGAACAACAAGTCCGATTCTTGGTGGCTCCACCTTGCAAACAGGACTTAAAATCTACCATTTTAATTAAGCATGGTAAATCCCTTCCCCCTCTCCATTTAGTCCCTCCAGTAAGTCCTCCAACCATTCAAATGCAAATAAAGCCTCACACCCCTCCATAAGAAAAATGGAAAGGATTTTCCAGAATGTGTGCAAATGTGAAAGGTTGATTTCTCAAAATTGTGGTTTGCAAAAGTTTAATGTTCTATTGAGTATTTGGTCAATTTTGGCAAATGATAGTGGCGGCCAGTACCATAGTGGTTAAGGTACATGACTAGGACCCGCAAGGTCGGTGGTTCCAAAAGATCGGCGCAGCCATTGGGCCCTTAACCCTACATTGCTCCAGGGGAAGATTGTCTCCTGCTTATTCTAATCAACTGTACATCGCTCTGGATAAGAGCGTCTGCCAAATGCCATTAATGTAATACCTTATTTTGTCACTCTCAATGGACTTTAGTATTGTGATAAAATAATGCAAATTTTGTGAATTTCCCAGTAAATTATGAGTTTGGTCACATTTGTTTGTGATCTATTGAGTATACACAAATAGCTGTCACAATCACAGTCAATTAGGCTGTGTGCTGTTTCTTGTTATAAGATCATGGAACCAATGAACCAGTATTACATTCTTCAAAAATGAGGAAGGGTATGGTGTATACCTCTGCCAAAGTTTGCACCTTTCACTGCCGATATCTGTACAGAGATTGCTTTGGCCAGCCACACAAAGAAAATGAATCAGTTGCACCATGATTTCTTAAATACAATTTTATTTTGCGGTGGAATTCCCCTTTAAGCATATAGACATCTGTCCTTTGCAGTTGGTTAAATATATTGCAGGTCTTATTCGCCAGCCTTAGACAAAGGGTGATCAGCCATTCCTTCATGTACCTCCACAGTAGAGCACTTTCAGAGGGTACCTGCCGTCTGAGACACCTCTATGCTCCATTCTGTTGTCTGGTGAATCAAGTTCTGTATTTTCAGTAGTAGCCATTCTGTCTAATCTAGAATGCAAAGAGATCATCAGTTTTTATGCATCCTTATCTCTGGAATATGCTGCCATCTAGCGGAATACAATTTTAATTGAAAGACTTTTAGACAGATTGCATATTGGGACGGGACTCTGAATGCCAGAAGTAATGCTGATTAAATAAAATAAACAATTACATCTTTAGAATCATATTTTATTAATAATGTGACCTTGTAAACCTCAAATCAGCATACAGAATATGCATTTCCCACCATATTCATATAATTAAAATTACATTGCACTTCACAGAAAGAATAATGAGGATGAATTGTTGAATAAAGCTTTTTATTACATTCAGGCATTTTGCATACCATGTACACTCCTATCCATAGTGACTTACACAGTTTCATTTTATTTTTTAACACACAATCCCATTTATAAAGCTGGATATTCAAGATTAGGAAAACAGCACCACACCTAGGAACCTGGGTCCCTATTATGCAACATTGCCACACATCAAATCTTGGACAATTAAATCATATGCAGAATTGGACCTGGCAAGCTGGCCAGCAGCCTATCACCATTGGTGTGAAAAATACTGTTGAAGATATGAGGTATATCTTCCTGTGTTACCTGGCTGGAGGTTATTCCAAGTTTGAGTCAAGTCGCTTCAGTTCAGTCCTTTGTTCCCCCTGTCAGTGGTGTCGAGATAAGAAGCAGTCCAGTCTAGCCAATCTTTCGTATCACAGATGAAAATTTCATATACAGACAGGGATAATTCAAATGAATACCAGAGGTGATTATGAATCAAAACCACACAAGATTCAGCCGTTACACATTTTGTTTTTTCTTTTTCTTTTTGCTTGTTGTTAGATCTGGGTCAAACATACATTTAAGGTGCTTTAACTGTTTAGATGCTCGTAAAATGTGAAACCACTCCTGTAGAACCTCCAGCAAACATGTTACTAACCAAAAGGTACAATCAAAATGCTGTTGAATCATTCAAAATAAATTCTGATGTTAATTCTGAATGTGTTCAGTAATAAAGGGGTTAAGTTCAAATAAAACATTTGACCCAGGTCTGAGGTTGAAATTTAAGAAACACGGTTTGTAAAGGTTCACAGCTGGCTGAGGCTCTGAGACCCAGTCTCTCTGGTCTTGTCTTCGGCTGGGCTTGGCTCCTCGTTCTTCCTCAAGCTGAGCCGGGCCACTTTCTTGTAGATCTTCTTGAAGGCTGGACTAGAGAAGTAGTAGATGAGGGGGTCGAGCGTGCTGTTGAGGTAGGTCAGGCAGAGGGTGATGTAGAAGGCTGTATCCAGGCCTTCGAAAGAGTTGCAGTCTTTGGACTTCTTGGTCCAGATCATCAGCTGGATGACATTGCTCGGGAGGAAGCAGACAGCAAACATGGCGGCCACCAGGACAATGAGATGGAGGGCCCTCTGGATCCCGCCATGCTTATCCAACTGGCGTTCCTTGAGCTTCATGACCACCTGAAGAGAGCAGAAGAGGATGACGGCTAGTGGTATGCAGAAGGAGAAGATGAAGACCGCCCTGTGCCAGGTGGGGCTGGAGTCAGACCGAGGGCAAATAATGAAGCTGTCACAGTGGTTGGTGTCCAAAGCCTGGAAGTGGTGGGGTATGGTGAGAAGATGGACAGTCAGGGAGATGGTGAGGACCCACACGAAGATGGCGACACACACTCCCCTGGAGACGGTCATGGAGTTGATGGGGTGGTGAGGATGGACCACCCGGAGGTAGCGGTCTACGGCCACAGCGGTGAGGAAGAAGATGCTGCCCCCTCGGTTCATGGCCACCATGAAGAGTGAGATGCGACAGAACGCATCGCCGAAAATCCAGTCCTCCCCCCTCAGGTAGTAGACGGCACGAAACGGCAGGATCACGATGAGCAGGAAGTCGGCCAGAGCCAGGTTGAACAGGAAGACGGTGCTGCTCTTCCAGGGTTTCACATAGAAACAGAAGATCCAGAGGGCCCCTCCGTTACCCAGCATTCCTAGCACACATTCCAGCAGGAGTAGAGGCGGCAGCATGTTGGAGAGCAGCTCCCCTTTAAATGCGCAACACGACTCGTTTGTCCAGACCATCTTCTCTTCTGACTCCAACCAGGGCACCAGAGCTTCTCAAAATAAGTATTTGTGACATCTACATGAGCTGCCTTTAGAGGAAGTGGTAATAAGCCACAGGCATGTAGTTATGTCTGAAAAAAATGTGCCAGCTAAACTTACTTCGGAGACAACATTTAAATGCTCTCTCATAAATGTAGCGAGGTGATGCGAGGTGGCTGCATTTGGCCGGCTCGGGCAGGTACTCGCAGTACTACAGGAGAGGGAGAGAGGGAAACACCAAGCCCAGATGGCCAATAGCAGAATAGTTCCCATCAGTGAGGAAGGACTGATCCAGTCGCCCTCATCCAATCACGTACTGCAAGGGGCCTCAAACTCTGGCCCTGGAAAATCACAGGGTCTGCTGGGCTTTTTTTATTTGTCTTTAAATTTGCACCCATTTCAGACTCAATAAACTAGGTTAATTGATCCTTGCTTCACAGAGTGAATTGATTGGATCAACTTACTAAATCAATGACCTGACATCAAGCAATGTTGACCCATCCTTGCGTGCTCACTCACTCAGAGGCCATAACCACATTTTCATCTGACTCTCCACCCATAACACAGGAAGCTCCGTCTCAAAATTTGCTGCAGCCCCTGTACCACGATGCAGCACCAGAGACAAGTGATACTGACTGGAACAGCAAAAGCAACACAAGAGGAAGCTGAGCATCTGGTGTTTCCACAGAATCTGTACAGGAACTATTGGCCTCCAAATTCCCCAGATCTTGTAGCGTGGGAAGCTAAGCGGAGAGCCAGGGGCGACCAAAGGTAGAACCTTTTTTAACCAACACGCGAACGTGTCAGTCACTAAATCCCAGGGAGAACCGAAATAGGGATACCCAGCTAGGAACAGGACTTCTCCCGGAACAATGGGAGGAAAGGAAATTAAACAAACCAAACTTAGAAATCGCAAACAGAGAAGTAGCTCAAAAACGGCTAGAGAACGTAAAACAAACCTTAAATAACTAGGGCGAACCAATAACTTTGGTACCGTGCCAAATAGCTGGGCACTGAGTGAAAACCAAAAGAAAATACAACCTAGCGAGAAAAGCTAGGCACGAAAATAAAAACCTCGAGGCGCAGCTCGGGACAAAAATGCAAACCAAAATACAACACCGGGGACAACGTCCCTCTACCATCGACTCACACGAGTCCAAAAGAAAAACAAAACCCTTGAGGAAGGCGCCAGCACACACAACACTTCCAGCTGTACGCCTTCCTTACCTTTTAGATATTTCTCCTTTTTAGCAATGAGAGAATTATCCACCAGCACCGTACCTGACTCGTATAGGTTTAGAGTCTACCGGGCGCTTTACCGGCTTTGTGCCAAGGGCGAACGGTTGAACACAAAAGCACTGAAAACTAGTCGATGCTGGTCTTAAATACTCTCCCTGGAGGTAATTCCCCTGGAGAAAACGAGGAACAGGTGGAAACAATATCCTCGGCCATCTAGTGGCACCAGTGAGAATTACCTCCCACCATGACAGGACCCCCCTACTAAGGAGCGACCCCAGACGCTCCTTTAGCCCCCCGCCTGTGAAACTCACGAATCAGTTTGGGGTCTAAAATATCCCTAGAGGGAACCCAACAGCGTTCCTCCGGCCCGAAACCTTCCCAATCTATAAGGTATTGTCTCCCTCTGCCTACGCGACGTTCCGCCAGGATGCGACGGACGGTGTAGACCGGGCCCCCGTCAATTAATCGAGGAGGTGGTGGAGGAACTTCCGCAGGTGCCAGTACGCTCGTCGACACGGGCTTGAGACGGGAAACATGGAAGGTAGGGTGGATCCTCATGGAGCGAGGCAACTGGAGGCGCACCGTGACGGGGTTGATCCTCCTAATAATTTTAAAAGGTCCCACGTATCGAGGGGCAAGCTTACGCGACTCGAGCCTCAATGGCAGATTGCCATACCCGCTGCCCCACCCTATAGCAGGGCGCTGCTCGACGACGCCTGTCGGCCAGCCTTTTCTGGTTGGCCGTAGCTCTTAAAAGGGCCACTCGCACTTTCCTCCATGTGGCCCGGCACCGCCGAACAAAGGCTTCAGCAGAGGGCACTTCACCCCCTCTCTCTAGCTCCGGGAACAGAGGCGGGGGATAGCCAAATTGTACCTCAAACGGTGAGAGACCTGTGGACACATTTAGTAACGTATTGTGGGCGTACTCCGCCCATGTGAGCTGGCGGCTCCATGACGTGGGGTTGTCCATAGCCAGACACCGGAGCGTGTTCTCGAGAGTTTGGTTAGTGCGTTCTGTCTGCCCGTTGGTCTCTGGGTGGAAGCCAGACGAAAGGCTCACCGAGGCCCCCAACAGAGAACAGAACGCACGCCAGAACCGGGAAGCGAACTGGGGTCCGCGATCAGAAACCACGTCCTGTGGGAGACTGTGAAGTCTAAACACATGATCTACCACCAACCTAACGGTCTCCCCTGCCGATGGTAATCTTGGCAGTGCCACAAAATGAGCCGCCTTGGAAAAACGGTCCACCACCACTAGAATGACCGTTTTACCATCCGATGGTGGCAACCCCGTGATAAAGTCTAGCGCGATGTGACTCCATGGGCGCTTCGGGATGGGTAACGGACGTAGCCACCCTGATGGTGGTCGGTGGGAGCCCTTGCTGCGTGCGCAAACTGGACACGCGGCTACGAATTCACGGACATCCTTTTCCATCCCGGGCCACCAGAACCGTCGAGACACCAAATCTTTGGTGCGGTGGACCCCGGGATGCCCCGCCAGCCGTGAGGAATGTCCCCATTGTAGTACTTGGGAACGGACCCCCGCAGGCACAAAAAGGCTACTAGGCGGACCCCCCCCTGGACCCGGATCTTGGCGCAGTGCTCTCCGCACTGCCGACTCCACCTTCCAAACCACAGGCGCCACAATTTGAACCCCCGACAGAATGGGTTCAGGCTCGTGCTCCCTATCTGCCTTGTCAAAAACCCGTGAGAGGGCATCTGGCTTGGTGTTCTTGGATCCGGGGCGGTACGTCATAGTAAATGAAAATCGCGCAAAAAAACAGCGCCCAGCGGGCCTGGCGCGAGTTGCGAGTCTTAGCCGATTGAATATATTCCAAGTTCTTATGATCCGTCCACACTGTGAACGGATGCTCCGCCCCCTCCAGCCAATGCCGCCACTCCTCCAAAGCTAGTTTGACCGCTAGCAGCTCCCTGTCTCCCACATCGTAGTTTCTCTCGGGTTGGGACAGCGACCGCGAGAAAAACGCACAAGGGTGCACCTTTTGGTCTTGGGGGGACCGTTGAGACAAAATAGCCCCTACCCCCAGCTCAGAGGCGTCAACCTCTACAATGAATGGTAGGGAGGGGTTCGGAGTTATTAAAATAGGTTCCGAACAGAACCTATTCTTCAACTCAATGAATGCAGCTTCCGCACGAGCTGTCCATACAAAACGCGTTGGGGCCTTCTTTGTGAGCGCGGCAATGGGTGCGACTACGGTGCTAAAATTACGGATAAAACGACGATAAAAATTGGCGAAGCCTAGGAACCATTGCACTTGTTTAACCGATTCCGGGGTAGGCCAATTTTTTACAGCAGAGATTTTATTCTGGTCCATCTCTGTTTTACCCGCAGATACAATGAACCCCAGGAAAGATACCGAATTAGCGTGAAACACGCACTTTTCAGCCTTCACAAAAAGGCGAGCCTCCAAAAGACGCGACAACACAGGTCTCACGTGGCGAATATGCTCAGAGATAGTGGCGGAGAAGATCAGGATATCATCCAGATAGACGAATACAAACCTCTCCAGCATTTCTCTGAGCACATCATTTACTAATGCCTGAAACACAGTAAGACCGAATGGCATGACGCGATACTCATAATGGCCAGAGTGTGTGTTAAACGCGGTCTTCCATTCGTCGCCCTCTCGTATGCGTACCAAATTGTACGCATTACGGAGATCTAATTTTGTGAACACCGATGCCGCCTGCAGGCGCTCAAACGCAGAGTTCATCAGCGGTAAGGGATATCTATTTTTAACTGTGATCGCGTTTAGTCCCCGGTAATCAATACATGGCCTAAGACTGCCATCCTTTTTTTTAACAAAAAAAAATCCCGCTCCCGCTAGTGACGAAGATGGTCTGATAAAACCATTCGCTAAGGCTTCGCGAATGTATTCTTTCATTGCCTTGCTCTCAGGCACTGACAAAGAATAGAGTGCGCCCCGGGGTGGGACTGTCCCTGGGTGTAACTCGATCACACAGTCGTATGACCGATGCGGAGGTAGTGTGGTCGCGCGCTGCTTGCTGAATACTTCTGCCAACTCGCCTTATACCCTCGGAACGTTGGTTGGTAGCGGAAATTCGATAGCCCCAACCATACGTTCCTCACCCCCACTACCTGTGGTCTGAAAAAAACTCTCAGTGTCCCAATCAGAGCCCTCACTGCCCTCCCCGTCGTCAGTAAGACGATTCCAATCACACATGGAGTCCCACTCCAGGCTCCCCTCCTGCTCCTCCTCCCCCTCAGGCACCCTGACACTAGGATTATGGGGCTCCCTAGCCTCCTCCTTGTCCAATTCGGACCCTATGTCAGTCTCAATAGGAGGGGTCGAGGAGTTATACACATGATTGGAGTGCTCATCACACTGCGGACCCCACCGGGACACCGGGTTGCTCCCGTTACCCCAGTTTATTTGTGGCTGATGCTTTACCAACCAGACATGTCCTAAAATTACCGGATAAACCGGAGATTCCACCAAATAAAAATATATACGTTCCCGGTGCCCCCCAAACGGGATACGCATAACCACTCGCTCCGTTTTGTGACGAACCACCCCGGAACCCAATGGGCGGCCGTCCAGCGCCGTAATGGATTGGGGCTGCGGTATAGACCGAACCGGCAGATTATTTTGCCTAGCCCACTGACGGTCAATAAAGTTGTCCACTGCCCCAGAGTCGATAAAGGCTTCTGTCCTCACTACGGCCCCCTTCCACGTCAGTTCGACGGGAAGCACTGTGCGAAAGCTAATACCTGCACCTGGTCCCACTAGTGACTCTCGCTCCACTAGTGGGACTGCTCTTTTGCTTTCCGGTCAGGACAGTTTTTTATTAAGTGCCCTGGCCGTTTACAGAAGAAGCACAACCATTCTCTCCCAGGCCGCCTCCTAGGACGCGCCAGCGTGGTGCTGTCAAGCTGCATGGGTTCCTCCAATTTGTGTACCCCCTGTCTCCGCTCCGCCTCTGTAAACTGGCTCAGGGAGGGCGGAACCGGCCAATTGAAACTGCCCATTCTGCCGGCTCTCTCTCGCTCACGTTCCCGAACCCGGTTGTCAATGCGAATCGCTGTCGATATTAGCGAGCCTAAATTCCCCGGTGGCTCCACTGTGGCCAGCGCGTCCCTGACCGGGTCTGACAGTGCGCACGTAAAGAGTGTCATTAGCGGTTCGTCCGCCCACCCCGTCTCCCCTGCCAGAGCCTGGAACGCCACTGAGAACTCTGCCACACTCTGAGTTCCCTGCCTCATCCACGTTAATCGGGCCGCCGCCTCTTTACCCGTGACATTGTGGTCGAATACTCTTGTCTCCTGCATTAGGAGCTGGGTGCTGCTCATTAGGGCGGATTGTGCCCGAATCAGCGGATCTGCCCAGGCCAGAGCGGTCCCGGTCAACAGGGATAAAATAAACGCTACTTGGGAATCCTCGGTTGAGAATCGTGAGGGTTGGGCTTTAAAAAAAATTAAGCACTGGGAAAGAAACCCCCTACATCTACCCGCCTCTCCCCCGTACCGCAACGGCAACTGTAACTTAGGTTCCCTTATTAGTGGTGAAATGGGCTGGGATGCGGATCCCGTAGATGGGGAGGAAGTGAGTGGCTGGGGGTTGTAGGGATGTGGTGCCTGTGCTTGTGGGGAATGGAACTCGCTTGCCAGTAATCGAAAACTATCGGCAAGCTCCATCAACACATCTTGCTGCCTGCCCAGCCTAGACAGGATCTCGTCCTGCCTCTGAAAAACAATGGTCTGCTGCTCGGTGGTAGCTGTCTGCTGGGTGTGCAATTCCTGCAACGCCTGCCCCTGCCTAGCTAGCATAGCCTGCTGAGCGGCTACCACCGCTTCTAGTGGGGAGTCTCCCATCTCCCTTCCAGTACTGGTCGCTGGTCTCTCCATGGTGGCTTTTGTGTTCTGTAGCATGGGAAGCTAAGCGGAGAGCCAGGGGCGACCAAAGGTAGAACCTTTTTTAACCAACACGCGAACGTGTCAGTCACTAAATCCCAGGGAGAACCGAAATAGGGATACCCAGCTAGGAACAGGACTTCTCCCGGAACAATGGGAGGAAAGGAAATTAAACAAACCAAACTTAGAAATCGCAAACAGAGAAGTAGCTCAAAAACGGCTAGAGAACGTAAAACAAACCTTAAATAACTAGGGCGAACCAATAACTTTGGTACCGTGCCAAATAGCTGGGCACTGAGTGAAAACCAAAAGAAAATACAACCTAGCGAGAAAAGCTAGGCACGAAAATAAAAACCTCGAGGCGCAGCTCGGGACAAAAATGCAAACCAAAATACAACACCGGGGACAACGTCCCTCTACCATCGACTCACACGAGTCCAAAAGAAAAACAAAACCCTTGAGGAAGGCGCCAGCACACACAACACTTCCAGCTGTACGCCTTCCTTACCTTTTAGATATTTCTCCTTTTTAGCAATGAGAGAATTATCCACCAGCACCGTACCTGACTCGTATAGGTTTAGAGTCTACCGGGCGCTTTACCGGCTTTGTGCCAAGGGCGAACGGTTGAACACAAAAGCACTGAAAACTAGTCGATGCTGGTCTTAAATACTCTCCCGGGAGGTAATTCCCCTGGAGAAAACGAGGAACAGGTGGAAACAATATCCTCGGCCATCTAGTGGCACCAGTGAGAATTACCTCCCACCATGACAGATCTCAATCTGATCGAGCATCTGTGGGATGTGCTGGAACAACAAGTCCGATTCTTGGTGGCTCCACCTGGCAAACAGGACTTAAAATCTACCATTTTAATTAAGCATGGTAAATCCCTTCCCCCTCTCCATTTAGTCCCTCCAGTAAGTCCTCCAACCATTCAAATGCAAATAAAGCCTCACACCCCTCCATAAGAAAAATGGAAAGGATTTTCCAGAATGTGTGCAAATGTGAAAGGTTGATTTCTCAAAATTGTGGTTTGCAAAAGCATAATGTTCTATTGAGTATTTGGTCAATTTTGGCAAATGATAGTGGCGTCCAGTACCATAGTGGTTAAGGTACATGACACCGCAAGGTCGGTGGTTCCAAAAGATCGGCGCAGCCATTGGGCCCTTAACCCTACATTGCTCCAGGGGAAGATTGTCTCCTGCTTACTCTAATCAACTGTACGTCGCTCTGGATAAGAGCGTCTGCCAAATGCCATTAATGTAATACCTTATTTTGTCACTCTCAATGGACTTTAGTATTGTGATAAAATAATGCAAATTTTGTGAATTTCCCAGTAAATTATGAGTTTGGTCACATTTGTTTGTGATCTATTGAGTATACACAAATAGCTGTCACAATCACAGTCAATTAGGCTGTGTGCTGTTTCTTGTTATAAGATCATAGAACCAATGAACCAGTATTACATTCTTCAAAAATGAGGAAGGGTATGGTGTATACCTCTACCAAAGTTTGCACCTTTCGCTGCCGATATCTGTACAGAGATTGCTTTGGCCAGCCACACAAAGAAAATGAATCAGTTACACCATGATTTCTTAAATACAATTTTATTTTGTGGTGGAATTCCCCTTTAAGCCTATAGACATCTGTCCTTTGCAGTTGGTTAAATATATTGCAGGTCTTATTCGCCAGCCTTAGACAAAGGGTGATCAGCCATTCCTTCATGTACCTCCACAGTAGAGCACTTTCAGAGGGTACCTGCCGTCTGAGACACCTCTATGCTCCATTCTGTTGTCTGGTGAATCCAGTTCTGTATTTTCAGTAGTAGCCATTCTGTCTAATCTAGAATGCAAAGAGATCATCAGTTTTTATGCATCTTTATCTCTGGAATATGCTGCCATCTAGCGGAATACAATTTTAATTGAAAGACTTTTAGACAGATTGCATATTGGGACGGACTCTGAATGGCAGAAGTAAGTGTATTGTGTAAACAGGCTTACTATTTTCTTTCTTTTTTAAAAGCGTTTTTCTCAATCTTATATTCTTCTCTACACTTATTCCCTAAAAGATAGTGTGTTTGTTGCTTCTCACTCAAGATGAACTGATCTGACCTCCTTTTCATTCCACCTACTTTCATCCCTCAGATTGGCACAGGAGAACTCTGTTAACCTGCCTGATTAAATAAAGAATTACATCTTGACAATCATATTTTATTAATAATGTGACCCTGTAAACCCCAAATCAGTGTACAGAATATGCATTACCCTCCATATTCATATTATTAAAATTACATTGCACATGTTTATTCTCAAATTCCACCCCCTTTGGAGAATCGGCTTAAAGACTATTTCTTCAATAAAACTAAAACTTCATACACTTTCTTCAGGCCTCTAGAGTAGAAATCATCTGAAGTTAGCCAAGCCTCCTGCAAAAAGAACCACAGGAGATATGTTGCTATAGTGGCCAAAGCTAAACCTGAGTTCCTAGGTTGTTAGAAACTTGTTTAGATAGAGATGCAGCATTCTCTTCCTTGACATGCGTCTCCTGTCTGCAGTTCGATCTCACTCAAAGCTGTTAAGGCCCGGACACACCAAACCGACGGTCGGCTGTTGGACGTCGGTGGCGCCCTGTCGGCCGAGTCTTTCCGGTGTGTCCCACACGCATGTTTTGGAGGGCTCGGAGCCGTCGTTAACGACGCGTATCGACGCGAGGCGATCTTTGTCGGCGCTCTGCGGCCGACCGTCGGTTTGGTCTGTCCGGGCCTTTACTCACCTAGTTCTGGAGGGTGGGATGATGGGGAGGATTGCGAGCGCAAACTGGGGCACCTGTGGTTTGGGCCTCTAGCTTTATATATCCCACTGATTGTTTTCCAGGACACTCAGGCACTCACCCATGACTGGAAAATGATAAGAAAAAATCCTGGTTTTCCAGGACACGTGGGAAGCCAGCGTAATGTACATAGCCAGCAGCTGCTCTTAATTCATGAATAATTAGCACAATCATGTACAATGCCCTCCATAATGTTTGGGAAAAAGACCCATTGTGTCTTGATCTGCCAATGATTTGCCACAATTTTTGATTTGGAATCACACAAGTGCACATTCACAGATTTTATTAAAGGGGTATTTTCATACCCTTGCTTTCACGTGTAGAAATTACAGTGGTGTTTATACATAGTCCCCCCATTTCAAAGCACCATAATGTTTGGGACACATGGCCTCACAGGTGTAAGCCAGTAATAATTAATATTTGGTGTAATGAGCTGGTCAGCTTGCTGACTTCCCCCTTCCGGAGCATACATTGTTAGCCCCCACCTTTTGGCACCCATGCCTGTGGGGGAGGGCTAGAGATGGGTTCTTGGCCCCCTGGGGAGCCCCCCCTTCTCTCACATTCCTGACAGGGTGAGAGCACAGGAATACTGGAGATGGCATTAAGATGTTTCATGATAATCCCAGGTCAGAATATAGTAATGTTTGGTGTTATTCTGATTGGTTCAGTGCGACTGGTGTAATGGTCTGTGACTGGTTTTTGTAACAGTCTACCTTTGATATCATAACCATCCAGGGGCCGAAGGGAAACTGGGCAAAAGCTGTCTCTGTAGAAGCCATTTGTTTTAGCTCCCTGCCCAAGGTCTCACTGGTGGGAGTTTGGCGGTAAATTACAGATGGGTGACCCGTTTTTAGGGGCAAGAACTAAGGCCTAGATTTTGGAGATAAGGAGCAGAACCAAGCAATCTGGGGTTTTGTCTCCTGTCCTTTCATTCACCCAAATCAGGTTTATCCAAAAGGTATATTACCATGAGAGGCACAAATACATATTTATAGCATCATACAGTTATCATGAAAACTCCCAACTACAGCATTCATAGATATGATGGGGTGGCCTGTAGCATAGTGGTTAAGGTAAATGACTGGGACACGCAATGTCTAATCCCGGTATAGCCACAATAAGATCCGCAGCCGTTGGGCCCTTGAGAAAGGCCCTTAACCCTGCATTGCTCCAGGGGAGGATTGTCTCCTGCTTAGTCTAATCAACTGTTCATCACTCTGGATAAGCGCATCAGCCAAATGCCAATAATGTAATGTAATAGAATGTCTTGTAACCTTTTGGACTGGACTGTTTGGACTACCTTTGGGGAGGTTTGGAGATAAGGGGAAGATGGACTGTGGCTGTGTTTTAGTTAAGAGGTCACAGGGGTCATGGGAAGAGAAGGCGCCTGTAACCCATCACCTTTGGGATAGGCTCCGGACACTCCCACAGTGCCCTCATTTGGGCACTGCTGTCATTACACCGGTGACTGCTCTCCTAGATTAAATATTCAAAACTGCTATGAAGATAGTAAATAGACCCAGTAAAACCTTGAAAACATTGTCCATGTGATCCTTATATTATTGCATTAAGTCTTATGTAATGGTAACCGGGAGTGCATGTAGAATGGATAAACAGGAGGGAAGTTTCATGATAACTGCAACATAATAAAACATAAGGGTAATCTGTTTGGTATGGATGTGATCCGGTAAAATCAAGGAATCGGATGAGATACATTTCATACCAAATGGAGTTCAATGAACCATAGTTTCAGTAACTCAAGGGAAAACCTGCATGTCCTCTCTTGGTAATCATCTCATTTTCCCTACTTAACAACCCCCAAGGGTGGGGGTCAAAATTTCAGATTTGACCACCCCTCCAGGTTGATTTATGGCACTGCCTCCTGGTCCAAACATATGATTTGGCATAAAAGCAAGGGAGACAGACCAATCTGGGAAGATCGCATTTGACTTCCCACACAGCACGTTCTATGCATGTGTAGCAACAGAAGATCGCATTCGACTTGTCTTGTGTATGTATGTATGTATGTATGTATGTATGTATGTGTAGCAGCGGAAGATCGCATTCGACTTCCCACACGGCATATTCTATACTCTGTGTTTGTGTGTAGCCAAAGCAGGCTAGGTATGATTATTTACTCTCTCTATTCTTAATTTGTGTATTTTGTAATTGACTGTGATATACTAAAGCTAATAACCTACCTGTCTGCGAATAAACTATTTTGTTTGTAACTTGCGTGATCTCCATGACTCTAGTTCATCTTGTACCTTTTCAGCCTAAATTACAACTGAATACTCAGGGGGAAATGGTGACCAAAGACCGACTGATCAGCGGCTTGGTACATTCGTGGTTGTTTCCAAGCTGGGAAAGGCAGTCACGTTCGGCCCATAAAAGGATTGCTGGTGTATGGCTCTTGTAATTTGTCGCGAAGGGAACCTATGGGCGTTTATACGCCGGTTCCTGTCAAGTTAATCACCTTTGCTGTTTGTCAACATGAGGACCAAAGTTATGCCAATGAAAGTTAAAGAAGCCATTATGAGACTGAGAAACAAGAATAAAATGGTTAGAGACATTGGCCAAGCCTTAGGCTCACCAAAATCAACTGTTTGGGACATAAATAACATTAATAAGAAGAAAGAGCACTGGTGAGTTCAAATCGCAAAGGGACTGACAGGCCAAGGAAGACCTCCACAACTGATGGTAAATGGTAAATGTCTGCATTTATATAGCGCCTGTATCCAAAGTGCTGTACAGTTGATACTCATTCACCCATTCTCACACACAAACAGTGATTGGCTGCCATGCAAGGCACCAACCAGCTCCTCAGAAGCAATTGGGGGCTCAGGAACACTTTGAGAGACCCAGGGCGGGATTGAACCGGCAAGCTTCTGACTACCGGGCGAATGCTCTTACCTCCTGAGCTACTGTTGCCCCTGATGGCGGAAAAAATATCTCATTATAGAATTCATAATAAAGAAAAATAAAGAAATCAAGAAAAATCTGATGAGACGAAGATGAATTTATATCAGAGTGAAGGCTCGAGCAAAGTATGGGGGAGAGAAGGAACTGCCCAAGATCCAAAGCATACTACCTCATTTGTGAAACACGGTGGTGCGGGAGTTATGATCTGTTACTCCACTGGCCAGCCAAGAGGGAGTTACAGTAGTCCAGGCGGGACAAAACCATCGCTTGGACCAGGAGGTGGGTCGAGTAGGGGGAGAGAAAGGGGCGGATTCTCCGGATGTTGTATAGGAAGAACCTGCATGACCAGGTCACCGCCGCAGTGTTCTCAGAGAGGGACAGTCTGTCGTCCATCACTATGCCGAGGTTCCTTGCATAGGGTGATGGCGTCAGTGTGGTATCCCCTAGGGAAATGGAGAGATCCAGATGGGGAGAGGTAATAACAGGAATGAATATCATTTCAGTCTTACCTGGGTTGAGCTTTAGATGGTGGTTGTCCATCCAGCTCTGGATGTCACTCAGGCAAGCTTCAGGCAAACTCAGAGATACTTAATCGCATTAAATCCCACTTGAACTACATTATCATCCATAAGCATGAAAAGTAGAATGACTTGCTAGACTACCTATTTGATCATAATCGTCCGGTATCACTTTTAACATCACATTGCAGAAGTTAACGACTTACATAGGACAGATCAGCGTGACGTCACAACAGCAAAGAATTTACTTCCGGGTGGCTCTGCTGCTTACTGACATTGAGGAATATGAATAGGAGGCAGTGCTTTCTGTGTCATTTAACCAAGTCAATGTTGGAATATAAAAATCATTTGTGAGACATCTCTGAACACAGAACCTCTAAGTGTATAGGCGACAGCATCAGAAGACCAATAAGTCAAAAAAGTCAGAAAACAGATACCTAATAATGTGCTCACTGAGTGTACATATGTTTTAGGTTTATGTACCCTTATTCTTTTTGGTTGCTGAACAGGTTCCTCAAATCGGAACTGGCCATGGGTTCCTGTTTCATGGTCACCACATAGTTCCTGTTGTTCAGATCTGTATCACTGTCTATTTCTCAAAAAACTGGCGTCATTCATGCATATTCATGCTTTCTCAGCCAGTTTCCTGTGTCAAATTCTTAAAAAAGTTAAACAGAAGAAACGCATGTCTGAATATTAACCCTTAAACACTGTTCCGGTCAAATCTGACCGATTTGCAATTTCCCTAAACCATAAATATAGCATTTTTAATCTGATTGTCTCAAGACCTTATGTTATCCTTCACAATAGGCATTTAGACATATACAATTAATTGTGACCACTTTCATAAAATTTTGAGTGCTTTATTCAACTTTGTCACACCTGTGGGGTTCCTGGTCAAAAGTGACCGCCATAGGAAATGAATGGGTAAGACTATAATTTTCATCCAGCAGATGGAAGACATCCCCATACACACACTCATACAAGTTCCATGTGCTTGTGTGCCCATCCGCCACATGAACCACACCTTCCACAAAACAATTTACAGTAAATTATGGGAACCAACTTCTTTCTCACACTTATGTGCCCCTCCCCCCATGTGAACCACACCTTCCAGACAAATCAATTTTATGTCAATTATGGGAACCCACCTCTTTCTCGGATGTGCCCATCCACCACATGAACCATACCTTCTACAAAACAGTTGAGTGTAAATTATCGGAACCCACACACACACTCTTGTGTCATTTGTTCCCAAGAAGGACAGAAATGTCATCTTGATGAGCATACTACACAGAGATTCCACCGTCAGCACCGATGGGCACAGGAAGCCACACATCATCCTGGACTACAACAGAAACAAAGGGGGTGTTGACTGCCTTGAGGTACAGTAAAGTACTGTTTCAGCTTTCATACATTTTTATTTTCCTTTATATTTCTGTAAAACATTGCATTTTTGTGTAAAACAGATTAACTAATTGTCCAATCTCATTTTATTTTAGTGCAGCTTACTGGTACCTACACTTGCAAGCGCAAGTCAGCCCGTTGGCCCGTGGCTGTGTTCCACAACATCCTGGATGTGTCTGCATATAATGCATATGCGGTGTGGACGGCAATCAACCCAGCCTGGAATCGGGGGGAAACCCTTCAAGAGGAGACTCTTCCTGGCAGAGCTTGGGAAAGCTTTGGTTATTCACTCTGATACAACAGCGCCAGCACCTTCCCCGCACACCAGCCTCTGCCAGTCTGGTGAGGAGTGTGCAGGGCGCAGCCACTCCTCTGTCACGTCCCACTCACCAAGCACGGGGACAGAAAAGGAAGAGGTGCATGCTCTGTGTCCCCAGAGATGTAAAAACCAGCCTTACATGCCACAAATACAAAGCCTAGGGACACTCCAATCTGACCGCATGTTGCCACTCGTGCGTGAATCAACACAAACGTGCACGCACGCACACACACACACACACAGACAGACACACACACAGAATTCATATTCATGTTCTCATGTCAATCCTCATGTTCTGATAATTAGATGTTGGTGTTCTGATAAGATTTTTGATTTTTTACAAAAAATGTTCTTTGAGACAAATAATTTCAGTGTCTGGTGATGTTTATTGGCTTTTGTGTTAATGTAAGAGCAGTTAAAACAGACCGGTCAAATTTGACCGCGAACAGTAAATTAAGAGGGGGTAGCAACGAACAGTGTTTAAAGGTTAAGCAGCTTTGACATCACAAATTTAGAGCAACAAGTAAAATATCAACCTTACGTAGATTTCTCTGTATTTACTGGCAATATTACTGCTTGTGAATAATTAGGGGTCACATTTCACAAACAACTGAACTTTGGGGACCTTACCCTTCTTGTGTTTATTCTTCTCTTCCTCCTACCCAGTAGGGGCATTTAGCTGGCTTGGGCAGGTACTCGCAGTACTACAGGAGTGGGAGAGAGGGAAACACCAAGCTCAGATGGCCAATGGCAGAATAGTTCCCACCAGTGAAGAAGGACTGATCCCGTCGCCCTCATCCAATCACGTACTCCAGTGCAAGGGGCCACAAACCCTGGCCCTGGAAAATCTTACTAAATCTAAACTTACTAAATCAATTACCTATGTTGACCCATCCTTGCGTGCTCACTCACTCAGAGGCCATAACCACATTTTCATCTGACTCTCCACCCACAACACAGGAAGCTCCGTCTCTAAATTTGCTGCACCACCTTGCAGCAGCAGAGACAAGTGATACTGACTGGCACAGCAAAAGAAAATTCCATAAAAGATATATACAGTGCGTTTGTTGCTTCTCACTCAAGATGAACTCATCTGACCTCCCTTTCATTCCACCTACTTTCATCCCTCAGATTGGCACAGGAGAACTCTGTTGACCTGCCTGATTAAATGAAGAATTACATCTTGACAATCATATTTAATTAATAATGTGACCCTGTAAACCTCAAATCAGCGTACAGAATATGCATTTCCCTCCATATTCATATTATTAAAATTACATTGCACTTCACAGAAAGAATAATGAGGATGAATTGTTGAATAAAGCTTTTTATTACATTCAGGCATTTTGCATACCGTGTACACTCCTATCCAGAGTGACTTACACAGTTTCATTTTATTTTTAACATACAATCCCATTTATTAAGCTGGATATTTAAGATTAGGAAAACAGCACCGCACCTAGGAACCTTGCCACAAATTAAATCTTTGACAATCAAATCATGTGCACAATCGGACCTGGCAAGCTGGCCAGCAGCCTATCATCATTGGTGTGAAAAATACTGTGGAAAGTACGAGGAATATATTCCTGTGTTACCTGGCTGGAGGTTATTCCAAGTTTGAGTCAAGTCGCTTCAGTTCAGTCCTTTGTTCCCCCTGTCAGTGGTGTCGAGATAAGAAGCAGTCCAGTCTAGTCAATCTTTCATATCACAGATGGAAATTTCATATGCAGACAGGGATAATTAAAATGAGTAGCAGACATGATTATGAAAAAAACACACAAAACCACACAAGATTCGGCCGTTACACATTTTGATTTTATCTTTTTTGTTTTTGCTTGTTGTTAGATCTGGGTCAAACATACATTTAAGGTGCTTTAACTGTTTAGATGCTCGTAAAATGTGAAACCACTCCTGTAGAACCTCCAGCAAACATGTTACTAACCAAAAGGTACAATCAAAATGCTGTTGAATCATTCAAAATTCTGATGTTAATTCAGAATGTGTTCAGTTATCTACAGGAATTTTGCAGGTTTCTAAAGGGGTTAAGTTCAAATAAAACATTTGACCCAGGTCTGAGGTTGAAATTTAAGAAACACGGTTTGTGAAGGTTCATAGCTGGCTGAGGCTCTGAGACCCAGTCTCTCTGGTCTTGTCATCGCCTGGGCTTGGCTCCTCGTTCTTCCTCAAGCTGAGCTGGGCCACTTTCTTGTAGATCTTCTTGAAGGCTGGACTAGAGAAGTAGTAGATGAGGGGGTCGAGCATGCTGTTGAGGTAGGTCAGGCTGATGGTGATGTAGAAGGCTGTATCCAGGCCTTCGAAATAGTTGCAGTCTTTAGACTTCTTGGTCCAGATCATCAGCTGGATGACATTGCTTGGGAGGAAACAGACAGCAAATATGGCGGCCACCAGGACAATGAGATGGAGGGCCCTCTGGATCCTGCCATGCTTATCCAACTGGCGTCCCTTGAGCTTCATGACCACCTGGAGAGAGCAGAAGAGGATGACGGCTAGTGGTATGCAGAAGGAGAAGAGGAAGACCGCCCTGTGCCAGGTGGGGCTGGAGTCAGACCGAGAGCAAGTAATGAAGCTGTCACAGCGGTTGGTGCCCAAAGCCTGGAAGTGGTGGGGCGCGGTGAGAAGATGGACAGTCAGGGAGATGGTGAGGACCCACACGAAGATGGCGACACACACTCCCCTGGAGACGGGCATGGAGTTGATGGGATGGTGAGGATGGACCACCCGGAGGTAGCGGTCTACGGCCACGGCGGTGAGGAAGAAGATGCTGCCCCCTCGGTTCATGGCCAGCATGAAGAGTGAGATGCGACAGAACGCATCGCCGAAGATCCAGTTCAGCTCCCTCAGGTAGTAGACGGCACGAAACGGCAGGATCACGATGAGCAGGAAGTCGGCCAGAGCCAGGTTGAACAGTAAGACGGTGCTGCTCTTCCAGGGTTTCACATGGAAACAGAAGATCCAGAGGGCCCCTCCGTTACCCAGCATTCCTAGCACACATTCCAGCAGGAGCAGAGGCGGCAGCACGTTGGAGAGCAGCTGCCCTTTAAATGCGCAACACGACTCGTTTGTCCAGACCATCTTCTCTTCTGACTCCAACCAGGGCACCAGAGCTTTTAAAAATCAGAGAATTTGTGACGCCATCATGAGCTGCCTTTAGAGGAAGTTGTCATGCGCACGTAGACATGTCTGAAGAAAAACCGTGCGAGCTAAACTTATTTCTGAAACCACATTTAAATGCTCTCACCTCAAGCTCCACCCTCTTTGAAGAATTGGCCTAAATACTTTTTCAATAAAGCTAAAACACTTCACACTTTTAAATGAAAAACCTTAAATTAATATTCTTTTTCTCAATCCTCTAGAGTATAAGTAGTCTGAAACAACCACGAGATGTGATTATTGTAGTGGAAGGGTGTGTTATTGTAGCCAAATGTAAACCCGAGATTCTAGTTTTAGATGTGGTCCACTCCTGTGTTCTAACACTAAAGGTTCCTATCCTGAATCCAAGAAGAGTTGCCTTAACATTTGCATATATCGTTTAAAATAATTATTTAATTATTTTATTTGTCTCCTGTCAATCTCACCCCGTTTCTCACCCAGTGATTTCTCAAATTTACCATTTTAAATGTCTGTCTATGTGAATAGTGCTCTACATATTTAATATACTCTGTGGATACTTTTATACAAATGAAGTAGACAATGGGACTTTAGTGGCTCTCAGAATAAAAACTTCAAAGCTCCAGACCAAGACCTTACCGAGACACTGTTTAAATGTTAAATCAGTAAAATATCTTTGAACAAGAAACTCAACAACAAGCAAGCAACTACAGTGCACCAGTTTGCATTTTTGTTGATTATAGTTTCGCTTAGTGTTTTTATTTTTACACATATATTCAAATGTGTGTTTCGCAACTTCCTGTAAATACAGTCCTTTTTCGTAATGACACAGAAAGCCGAACTGGAGCTGTTCAATTCAGCTTTAAGGAGAAAGCTTGTTTCACCTGCTGCTGAGAAGTTGTATGATCCTGTGTTATTCCATTATACAGCTGCTATAATTTTATACAGCGGCACTGCTTGTGTGGTACATTAACACAGTGATCCATCCATGAGACTGTCAAACATCCTCAAAGGGGCTTCAGGTACGTAACCTGAACCAGAGATGTTCACAAGTCATCAAATGCAAGTCCGAGTCAAGTCTCAAGTCTCTAAGCTAGAGTCCAAGTGAAGTCTCAAGTCTCCGAGCTGGAGTCCGAGTCAAGTCTCAAGTCTCCAGTATGGTGCAGCCTAAACAACAGTATGGCTATAGAAATTCATCACTATCCCTATGCTAATTGAAGATATATGTGTGAGACAACTGAAGAAGCAGTATAATCAGGGGCAGACAAAAGGGTAGTGGTTATTTCATTTATTTATTCATATATCAATGAACTACCACGCCTGAGCCAATGCTTTGGCAAAGCCTCTCTCAAGGTGGCTGGAGAAAGGCGATGGTCTGGTGTGGTAGGTAATAGGTACATCAATAAATAAGATAAAATAAATAACCATTCTATTTTTAAGAACTCTGTGTGACTCATGTGACATAATGTAAGCATTGCCATGGGCTGTAATATAAGATGATGGTCAACAACAAAATGGGGGCCTGGACTAAATGCAGCTTTGTATGGATAATCACCAATTAAATTTAGTCTAGGACTAGTAGAGGACAGTGTCTTTCACTGCAGTTCAGGATTTTTTCCCATTTTGTACCCATAATTTTGCTTTACAATTGCTAAGAATTCACTTTTTCAAAACGCTTCATACAACTCTCTGCACCAACATACAGTCAGTTCATTGAATTCACAAAATGGATCAAAGCTACCAAACCACTGCAAACATGTTTCAAAGGAAAAGCACCAGCACTAGAATTTCTGGTCATAGAACAATGATCTAAAAAACACAACCAGTGGCATTACAGTCGATGCACTATTTTCTGCTAGTGATTTTCAAAGTGGACTGTAGAAATGTATCATTTTTGGTGGTTCAGCCTGATTTTTTGTAAAAGCAATGAAAAAATCATTACGTTTGGTCCACATACAGTGCTCTTGTGAACTGTGAAAAGTTCTAAAAAAAAACAACAACAAAAAAAAGTTCTAAAAAGTATAAAAAAGGCTTGTTTGTAAAAATAAAATAAAAACAGAAACAACCCACAGTATGTTATAATTGTATTTCTTCAATTTTTTTCAATGATTCCACTCTCCTAGTTTTGCCACGATTCCCTTCATTTAGAACCACAAAAAGACCATATTGAAACATGTATCAAGTATTTTTTCATGCTACAGTAAAGTATTGTAAAAACAACTAAACAGTGAAGCTATAGGTATCTTTTGTGTGATGAAAAATGAGGAATTTGAACCAATGAGTTTGGAAGTGCAAGATTTCTTCAAAGATATTTATGCACTCCATGTTTTGAACAAGCGAACAGGCTGTGTTACAAGTGCTTACCATTTTGAGTGTTGTGTCTAAGATTTTGTAAATTGAGCACAAGCTTGTGAGATTAGGGTCGAAGTGATTGTAAAAAACTGTAATATACTCTTACTTTTTCATTTTTAAATGAAAGGTAACTGTTAAGCATTTACTTTAATCATTGAAAAAAATCTAATGAGGCTAGATATTGTTTATGCAAGAAATCGGGAGGTATGATTTTGGGACTACATCTACATTATGCTATAAGAAAACCTCGAATCCTAAGGAATGCCATTGTACTATTGCATAGTAAAATTATTTTTGCAATAGTGCAAAATCTTTTCAAAACGGCATGCAACTACAGTAGCCTACATGCCAAACTCGGGTTCTATGGTAGCTTTTAATGTTAACGTCAATTACAAACAAGCTCTCTCGAAAATACAGTTCATATTTGTATGACAATGGAATGCCAAACAATGTCCACGCAACTAGTACACAACGTCACCTAAAAAGACATTCAATATCACTCACTGTCCCGCTTGCATATCGATCTTAAAGACCATACAGAAAGGTTTTTTTTAAATAGTGCAACCCTTGATCAAGCTCCAAATCAAAATCCCATGTCGTTTTTACTGAAAACGCAGCTGCTTGTGTGAACTACATTGACAATGAAAATGCACGGGGCTTTTCAAGCCAACCTGAAGACGTTACTGTACCTTACGCTCATGGCTCATAGCTTGCATAGCTTTTCAAGACTAACCATTTGAAGTGTAATCCAACATCGCTACAACTTGGCAGTCAACAAAATAAGAACATATTCGCTTTTGTTATGCTGATTAAACGGTGACACAAACATTATACTGAGTCAGACAAGTTCAGCCAAGTTACCTTAATGTAACACTGAACAGCGGTGGATCACATCCGGTGCTAGTAAACAGACTTACTTTTCTGTATGAGTTTTCAAACGTCTGTTGAAATTTGACGTGGTTGCTCCCGCATTTTTAATTTTAATACTCTACATTTTGCTAATTGCAATCATTTTGTTTGGCTCGATGAGCCTGAATTATTTTAACTCAAAGGCCACAACATGTGGAACTGTAGCCAATCTCAGCGAGCTATGCTGCAAGAAATACAGGGTAGGGTGTTGCTATGGTTGCAAAAATAAATAATTTAAATTGGCTGTAACATTATTCACTTCGTCATTTTCACGATGCTATTTGGCAGACTTTTATTGTTCACGAGTCCTTATTGACGAGTCCGAGTCGAGTCTCAGGTCATTTTTGGAGTCGGAGTCAAGTCTGGAGTCCGTGTATGTGCGACTCAAGTGTCCCCATCTCTGACCTGAACACAGAGCCACAAAAAAAGTCCATGGTTTCCAGTTTCTATACAGTAAATAAAATGGCAGCTTTGAATGCATTTGTGTTTTGGCCAGGTCATTCTGTGGTGTCAGTTTGGATTCCCTCTTCACTTCTTCACTTCTCCCAGATCCTCTATGCTGTCGTCATCCACCTACAGAGTGAGAGGAGCACAGACTGGTGAGGCACTGGAAGGCCACTCACTGCACATTCCCCCGTGCTCTCCCTCTGAGAGGTTCACGATCGTTTTGCAAAGGGGTTTGGGTTCAATCCCATTTCAATTCAGGAAAATATATTTAACTGAAAAGAATACACACAGAATATTAGGGGCATTTTTCAAACCTTTAAACCAAGTTTATTTTCTCCCCAACAAATGCAATGCCATGCAATGTAACATAGGTCAGTCTAATGCAGTGCAATGTAGGTTAGTGTAATGCAGTGTAATGTTGGTCAGTGTAATGCAGTGTAATATTGGCCAGTGCAATGCAATGTAATGTTGGTCAGTGTAATGTTAGCCTGTGTAATGCAGTGTAATGCAGTGAAATTTTGACCAGTGCAATGCAGTGGAATGTTGGTCAGTGTAATGTTGGCCTGTGTAATGCAGTGGAATTTTGACCAGTGCAATGCAGTGGAATGTTGGTCAGTGTAATGCAGTGCAATTATGCCAAGTGCGATGCAGTGTAATGTTGGTCAGTGCAATGCAGTGTGATGTTGGTTAGTGTGATGCAGTGGAATGTTGGTCAGTGCAATGCAGTGTGATGTTGGTTAGTGTGATGCAGTGGAATGTTGGTCAGTGCAATGCAGTGTGATGTTGGTTAGTGTGATGCAGTGGAATGTTCGTCAGTGTAATGTTAGTCAGTATAATGTAGGCCTGCGTTATGCAATGTAATATTGGTCAGTGTGATAGTGTAATGTCGGCCTGTGTAATGCAGTGTAATGTTGGTCAGTGTAATGCAGTGTGGAGAAACAGCAGTGAGATGACCTCAACCTCACCTCTGGCCACTTTTCCTGAATCACATCGATGATGTCATCAGTGAAATCTCCCTGAATGATGATCTCATCCTCGGCCATTACGGACGCTCCACAAGAGAACTTCTGCGCAAAGAATCTCTGCGCTTCCTTCAGTTCAATCTCTAAGGAGAAGACATGACACCCAAAATATATTACATGGAATACAGATTCTACTGAAATAACATATCTCATGAATACAGGTAAATTCAGTATTTGATTTACACCATATAAAGCAGGGTTTGTGAATGAAGCAGAAACCGGGTTTACAGTTTTAGCTTTTGGTTCAACCCCTGTCCCCTATAGGCCAAATCTATACACTACTGTAGGCCTGTTGTTCTTCAGCTACCACCAGAAAAGTGCTGCAGTCTTCAGGCTGAGGGCCAAATGGTCTGTAACATGCTTCTCACTGTTTTTAAGACACTATTTTCAGGACATTGTATGTGAGTAACACCTGCACTGCATTGAGTGAAAGCTGGAGATTGCAAGGGTGGAATGATGGGTGGATTGTGAGCACAGACTGGGGCACCTGTGGTTTTACAGTAAAGATATCCCATTTATTGTTTTCCAGGATATTCAGGCAATTTTGCAGTGGCACATAGCTAAAGTAACAGACCTTGATGCAGGCATCAGTTTGTTACAGTTGCACATCGAGGACCGGGGTTTGATTCCAGTCCTGCCAAAGCCAAGTTTGGCCAGCTCGCGTGGAGCAGCATAATTGGCTCGCTGCTCAGAGGGAGGGACTCAGCAGGGGTCAGTAGGATAGGATGTAATTTGGTTGAAATAAAATCCATGGGAACCACAAGCCACACACTTTATTTTTCCTCTACAAATGATGGCAAGCAATGCCTCCCAATGGGGTCAGATTAGGTGCAAGGCATAATGGGAGTAGCAGTGCAGGTTGGTGTATTCATGGTACACAACTTGCCGAAGGTGTTGAGTCCACACACACGGGTCACATATTTCTTCTTGGCTCGCGGGATTTTGGCTACCGTCACTCTCTGGGGTACGGTCTTCTTCTTCTGTTTGATCTGACCCCTGCCACCTGAAAAACAACAGAAATAACAACAGATAAGGCTGGATGCATTTTAGGGACCAAATGTAATTGGACAGTTGGTATCTCAGCTGCTCCTGAATAGCCAGGTGTATTCAATCACTTCCTTAGTGCAGGTATAAGAAAGCTTTCAGGATCTAGTCTTGACTCCAGGCTTTTGATTGCCAGTGAAAGTCAAGGGAGTCATAATGAGGCTGAGAAATACAAAAAGAAAACTGTCAGAGTGCTAAATAATAGGCCTTCAAAAATAAACTGTTTGGAACATCATTAAGAAGAAAGAGAGCACTGGCGAGCTCAGTGATTGCAAAGAGGCTGGTCGGCCAAGGAAGACCTCTACAGTTGATGACCAAAGAATTCTCACCATAATGAAGAAAAAGCCCCAAACACCTATTAATTATCACTGCCCCAGCATTTGCATTTCTCTTGTACATTGGTCAATGTGCTCAAAGCTGGGAAACTAAAAACACAAGTGTGGACTTGGCCTGCAGAAGGTTGAGATGCAGAGATGTGCTCACTGTCTTACAGACTCCTAGAGCTATTTATATAAGCACAGCACTGAGACGGCCCTGGTCAAGGTCGTAAACGACCTGCTCATTGCTGCTGACACAGGCCATGTCAGCATTCTCCTGTTGCTGGACCTCACTGCTGCCTTCGACACGGTCTGTCACAACACACTGCTCACCCGGTTGGAAACACTCTTGGGTATCACTGGCACTCCACTCTCCTGGTTTAGGTCATATCTCACAGCTAGGGAACAGTTTGTCTCCATAGGTAATTTCAGGTCCCCCAGTTCACCCCTCTCACATGGTGTTCCCCAGGGTTCTGTCCTAGGTCCCCTGCTCTTCGTCATTTACATCCTCCCCCTTGGTGACATCTTACGTCAGTATGGTTTAAACTTTCACTGCTATGCTGACGACATACAGATTTATATTCACACTAAGCCCTCCCACACACTCCCTCCCTCCAATCTGGTCACCTGCCTCAATGCCATTAGCACCTGGATGACACAAAATTTTCTCAAACTTAACCATGACAAAACAGAAGCCATACTCATTGCCACACCAGCTGTATTGAAAAAACTCAAACTATCACATCTATCCATCCCTGGCTATTTCACTACCACTACCTCTGAAGTTAAAAACCTTGGTGTCATTATTGAATCTACCCTCTCATTTGACACTCACATAAAAAACATCACCAAACAGCTTTCTTCCACCTCAAAAACATTTCCAAACTCCCCCCCTCACTTAACCTCACCGCTGCTGAGACTCTCATCCATGCATTCATAAGACTTGATTACTGTAACGCCCTTCTCTTTGGTATCTCAGCAAAGAGATTAAACAGACTCCAATACATTCAAAATTCCGCTGCAAGAGTTCTCACCCGCACTAGGCCCTGGCAACACATCACTCCCATCCTCCATCAACTACACTGGCTCCCTGTGCAATACCGTATTCAATTCAAAATCATTCTACTTGTTTTCAAAGCCCAACATAAACTTGCACCCTCTTATCTTTCAAACCTCGTGACCCCATACCAACCAACCCGCACCCTATGCTCCACCAATACCCACCTCCTGCTCACCCCCACTGCACATCTCCGTTCTATGGGTGACAGGGCGTTTAGTGTAGCTGGTCCCAAACTCTGGAACTCCCTCCCACTTGCACTACGGAAAATCACCTCACTGTCCACCTTCAAATCCAAGCTCAAAACTCACCTTTTCACTCTTGCTTTTCCTCCCTACTCCTAACTGACCCCTCCATCTCACTCTCGCCATGTCCCATCCTATTTTTGTGTGTTGTTTTATATACTTTATTTTATTTTAATGTGATTTTTGTATAGTGTCTTTTAATAAGTGTACAGTGTCTGTCCCTATATGTTGTTTTATGACTGCCACTTGCCACTATTGTACAGTGTCCTTGGGTGACGTGAAAGGCGCTTTAAATAAAATTATTATTATTATTTCAGCTTTCTGAAGCACTAACATCCTCTTTCTGCCCAGTACAGACACAGTGCATCTCTCACCCTCGCTCAACAGGTTCCTCAAATAGGCATTGGCCGTGGGTTCCTGTTTTTTCCTCCACACTGTTGAAGTTTGATCAAAACGCTTTTATTGAAACTATGAATGTTTAGAATAATGATGAAGTTTGATTTAAATGCTTTTATTAAAACTGTGAATGTTTAGAATGACATTGAGAATCGTGTGCAAAAATACCCTTTCTCTAAATGTTTCTATATATCTATATACTATATTTAAAATGCAGTTTAGTGCAGTATCAGGTTGATATTTCAGTCCAGATTTGATTCAGCACATTTGCAGATTAAAAAACAAAAGCATCAAAGCAATCATTCAAAGCAAATGTGCTGAATCAAATCTGCACTAAAATATCAACCTGATATTTGCTTTTCTTTCCACTAATTTACTTGCGTTATTTTTGATTGTGAATAATTAGGGGCTGAATTTGGAGCAGAACTTAAATTTGTGGGGTCAAATATTTGAGCTCTTACCCCTCTTTTGTTTCTTCTTCTCTTCCTCCTCTCCAGTAGGGGGCGCCTCTCCCCCTCCCGTGTCCTGCTTTGGAGCGTTCCCTGCAGATCAAGAGACGAAAATGCCAGACTCGTAACCATGGAGACAACGCATTTCCCCCTGATTTACCAAAGGTTGCTGGAAAGGTGCAAGGCTAGGATCCTAGGTTTACCTAGGATCATCTTGGCGAACTGTTCTGGAAAGTTCTTCTCCAGCCACTGCCTGCATTTGGCCGGCTCGGGCAGGTACTCGCAGTACTACAGGAGGGGGAGAGAGGGAAACACCAAGCTCAGATGGCCAATGGCAGAATAGTTCCCACCAGTGAAGAAGGACTGATCATCCAATCACGTACTCCAGTGCAAGGGGCCTCAAACTCTGGTCCTGGAAAATCACAGGGTCTGCTGCGGTCAGCACCATTTCAGACTCAATAAAATAGGTTCATTTATTGCACTTGGTTCACAGGGTCAATTGATCAGATCAACTGCTAAATTACTCAGAGGCTATCAATGCATTTTTGTTTTGTTTTTGGACTAATCTGATACTCCATAATCTGCACCCAGAACACAGGAACTGAACCCTAACCCAAACACAGGACGCTCTGTCTCTCCTGCTGAAGCTGTAGTGGGCCGGCAGCTTTTAAAAGGAAAGGGATCTGTGAGGGAAGACTAAAGCAGAGCTTTACTGCCTTTCACTGCCATCTCTTTCAGAGAGCAGCACTTTACAGGGACAAACACGACTGGGTATTCCAAATTGGGGAAAAAAGAAAGGCATTTAAAAGACAAGAAACTAAAAAACCAAACAACAGTTGAGTCATGTTCACACGTACCTCTGTCGGCAAGGAACACACTGCAAGAGAGAGGAATGACAGTAATTAGGAAACACTGACAGCTGATTTATTATTTCAGGTCCAGGAAGTTTCTGCTCATTTCAGATACAGTTGAAATGACTCATTCAGGGCACAATCATTACCCAGAAAGGGCCAGTGTGAGTGAAGGCCTTTGTTCCAACCAAGCAGTTACACACCTGATTCTACTAATCAAGGTCCTTAGCAAAGACTCTAAGGCTGTGTCTGTAATGGCTGACTATTCACTACCTAGTAAACTAGATTGGCTGTCAGCCATCTTGTTCTAGTGTCAGATTTAAAAAATCTAATTTTATTCACATTTTGAGGGCACTATAAATATCCCACAATGCACCGTAAAATTCAGTGAACAACCTTGGATACAAACCACAATGATTTGCGACCAGCATTTTCCCGAACCTATTATACACAAAAACACAAATACACATTTTTTCATTCTCATTTTAAGTTGTGAGAGATGATGGCGCGGTCCAGGAGCAATTAAAATTAATCAACAGCTCTTCTGGGTTTTGCCACGTTGATGACAAATACATTTCCATTGAGCATTACAATAAAGTAGTCCATAACTACCCTAATATAACCTAAAACCCTGTATTCATTATTCAATAATCTAAAACCCTGTCCAGTAACTTGGCACTGTTTGTTAGCTAGCTAAAACACTATATTGTTTTACAGTTGACATTAAAGTAGGCGATATCCAGTTGATGGACTAAAAGCACCAACAGCATTCTTCTATATCCGTGTTCTGTTCAATTTTTGGATATATAAGTGTGTACGGGGTTGTGTTGTAAATGTTTACTCAGTGAAAATGTGTTCTTTTACAAGTCCCCCATAAGCCAAGCACATGTAGTTTCAGGTTTTAAAACATATAATTTTTAGTAAAAACAATAAAATAAAATAAAAAAGTTTCTTAAAAATTGAACATTGCAAGGTGTGAGCTGCATCTTGACCGGGCTTTGCAAGACAAAAATATGGTTTAATATCACTGGAGTCATGTTTTAAGAACCAGCTACATGGTAAGTTTGTGAAAGGTTTTGTGGCTATAAGCAGACACGCCTAGGCGTTGACACTGATCGATTGGGAAAGAGGACGCCAGCTGTCCGAATTCACTCATTTAAACTATACTCTAACACACTATATGGACATTCACTAGATAGTGATTAGTAATTAGTCTCCATCTAGGACACGTGTGTAAGTGCTTGGTTGGAACAAAAGCCGTATCCCCGCCGTCTATCAAGGACCCTATAGATCATGGACACAAAAGATTTAACTGCTTAGTACATGGAAATAGTTTTCCAAGCAACACGAATACAGAAGAGATACAAAATATAACACTCTGAAAGTGTGTACGTGCACACCTGCTTTTTAGCATTCTGAAAATAGGAATTATCTTTTTGTGAGAAGTAATACTCTATGATCCTCCTCCATATACTACTCTGAGCTGCATTAAACCACAATGCATTTTCTAAATGGTGAAATGACTAAAGCAGTCGATTTAAATGAACTTTTACTTGCAGAAGAGTGGCTGTCCTCCTGATTAGAATGAGCACTCAGCCAGCTCTCTACTGATAGTTCTGTAGTGAGTGCAGACATACACTGTAGCCCCAAACCACTGCGCTGCCCCAGGTACCTGCTTTACTAAAGACAGAGATACACTGTAGCCCCAAACCACTGCGCTGCCCCAGGTACCTGCTTTACTAAAGACAGAGATACACTGTAGCCCCAAACCACTGCGCTGCCCCAGGTACCTGCTTTACTAAAGACAAGAGATACGCTGTAGCTCCAAACTACTGCACTGCCCCAGGTACCTGCTTTACTAAAGACAGAGATACACTGTAGCCCCAAACCACTGCGCTGCCCCAGGTACCTGCTTTACTAAACACAGAGATACGCTGTAGCCCCAAACCACTGCGCTGCCCCAGGTACCTGCTTTACTAAAGACAGAGATACACTGTAGCCCCAAACCACTTCACACAATTCAGAGAAGATGTACAAGAGGGTACCAAAGGAGAAGGCGGGCCCTAATGGATGCCTACGATGTTCTGTGTACTTAGTACGCAGAAGAGGAGTGAGGTATGTATTTAACATTCCATTAATTAAACTGGTGTAAAATCCAGCTATGACCAGATTGAAATTATCAGTTGTTTCAAAACATAGCTTGAGCAGGTCAAACCATTTTGAGTATGGAGCTGGTCAGAACTGGTCAACCAGCTATTTCAAAACCTAGCTTGAGCTGTGTTTTTTTTCCAGCAAGGCCAGGACCAAAACTGCACCTTTTGCTGCCGATATCTGTACAGAGATTGCTTTGGCCAGCCACACAAAGAAAATGAATCAGTTACACCTTGATCTGTTAAATGAGCTAAATGTTTCTTTGCAATGGAATTCCCCTTTAAACCTACAGACATCGGTCCTTTCAGTTGGTTAAATATATTGCAGGTCTTATTGGCCGGCCTTAGACAAAGGGTGATTCCTTCACGTACCTCCACAGTAGAGCACTTTCAGTGGGTACCTGCCGTCTGAGTCACCTCTATGCACCTTTCTGTTGTCTGGTGGATCCAGTTCTGTATTTTCAGTAGTAGCCATTCTGTAAAATCTAGAATGTAAAGAGATCAGTTTTTATGCATTTTATCTCTCGGGTTTTTCATTTCTAAAATGTGCTGCCATCTAGCGGTTTAGAATTGTAACTGAAAGATTAGAGCATCTTGGGACAGGACTCTCAATGCCAGAAGTGTATGTGGCTTCTTTTTCTTTCAAACTAGATTAGCCTTTTTAGCTCAATATTAAATATCATATTATTATCTAGATTTTCATGGAATAATATATGCGCTCAGCGAGAGTTAAAGAAAATGTCTGGAATGATTTTGTTGCGTATAGCTCAGGTGTCCTGGTCCGACCTCGATGCGCTGTCCAGGTCTGATGAAACACTTCCAAAAAGGGTGTTGCCAGAATGCAGTATTTCCCTCGCGTAACTAGCAATACAGATAGCTACCGTTACGAATGTATACCGGCACTTTCTATCTTTACGGTGAGTCTCAGTCCCTCTTGCTCAGTAGCAGTGGCTCAACCAAAGCCAGCCATCCATATTAGGTCATAAACTAGCCATTTATCATCAGCAGCATAGCTAGGCTACCCACCTATGAGAGGCACGTGTGGACACAGCAAGCAAAATGAAGACATCAATTTATTCCCTTAAAAAAACTACAGCATATCAGTGCACGACTTAGCGTAAAGCAAGCGATACACACTATTGGACAGCAATGAACTAACTGACTTTTTACTTGTTATATTTGCAAAGAATGACAACCATGTCGATAGAGCCAGATCCACCATCCCTTGATGGATTCCGATTTGCTCAGAAAGAGAACACGCCAAAGATACGTAGCTACCAGATAGCTACACATAATAATAGCACACGATTTAACTGCTTATAACATCTGCCACTGCAATTTGCATTTTCTTTTTTAATCTTAACACCAATGAGCTAACTTTATCTAGGCTAGCGACTTTACATCTAGCTAGCCGTACCAGACTACATCATTCATGTCAAAGAAAACGTTAATGGAGTATTTCCTTTAAAACACAAAACCTGTAAATATAACACCAAATATGAGCTATTTTCTCTTTCACAGAACTGTACACATTATTGTATGGTTGTTAATGATTGTGATCACGCAAACGAGTATAAAAGCACACAGCTCCGCTATCTTGCCTTGTTCTGGTGGTTCTGGTCCTGTCTTGAATGAACGGTTCAGCATCCATAGGTAGTTGCCTATTTGCCTGACAAAAATATCTTCTTCTTTTTTTTTTGGCTAAACTTCCCCCATTTCCAGCCTGAATGTTATTATACGTAAACATGTAGTTTTAAATATGCATATATGCACATATGGTGTTACTTTTATCCTTAAACATTTATACTTGTAGTTTTGCGGTGTGTCGCCGGCATTGAGAGGACCCTGTACCCGCTGAATTTGAGAAATTTAAAGAAACAATAGCTTCGTTACTTGATATTTTAACGGCAAAGACGGCTTATGATTAACTAGTGAAATGTTGAAAGAGCAGACTATAAGTGAAAGTGGAAGGTTAGCGTAATTTTAATAAAATATGTTATTATTGGACTGCAATTTTAGACAGGAAGTTTAATGAAGTAACTTTAGCCTGGATAGTGTCAAAATTGACATTTCCTTGGCCACGTGTATTAACATTGATTTCAAATAAACCGAACGAATAAACCCGTTTGAGTAATATATATAACTTGTAATGACGGGGAAATGTGATTCCAATTTAAAACATCAAAAATAGACTTCTTTGAGGCTTTTCTGAGCCATCTTAAAGTTTGTCTTTGTAACATAATATCCAGACGGTGGCGCCATTTACACACAAGTTGGTTGCCGTTGGTAATTCTAGACAAAACATGGCCATTCTATTCAGCCGTTATTTTCCGATGTATTGCTTACTGGGTTTATTCTACATGTCAGTCTTTAGCAAATGCAAAGCTTTGTCGTTCCATACTTTTGACTACCTCCACTGTATTTTTGATAAGGAATATTAATTAAAGCAATCATTTTCAGAAATATCGGGATTGCTTGCACAGGTTTGAAGCATCACCCATACGGAAATCTAATATTTGTCTTGTTTTTATATTGGGAGATAAATATATATGTGACTGAAGTGGTCTGAACACACTTCAATGTACGAGGACGGCTTAAAATCCTCGATGGCTAGACATGCTTCGACTCCGTTTCTGGACCATCATGTTAGTTAATCTAACACAACAGTTGGTCTACTGTAACGTTATGGTGGACATTTTTGGTGTACTGCTGTTGTTGCTACATGCATGTATAGCACATCATACAATTTTAGCTAGTGTCTACTGTAGAGATCTGAACTGGTCGTATTTCAAAAAGCAGGATTACTGCGCTGAATAAACCCAATAGCAGCTCTTTTTACTTCCACTTTCTTGAGTTCGGGGAGTTCAGGGTTTTATTCAGTGCAGATATCTAACTAATTCTGCAATCCCAAATACCCCCGAATGCTACTGTCAAGTGATTTTGTCAGGCCTTCACAGTTATAGATTGTTGCTATGTCAGCAAAATGGCGAGTGGCATGTCAATTACGTCAATCGAATCTAGTGGGTTTTTTTCTCGCCATGATGGAGTTGTTTTCCTCATATGCAATTTCTACGTTTGGTTTGATTTCTGCGTACATGTATATGTAGTAGCCCAGTCACGAAGGGAGATATGTTAGTTTTTCTTAAGCGCACTTTAAAGTAAGTTTGACGGTCCTATTGTGTAGTTGAGTAGTGCTTAACTTACTAGCTAGCTACATACCTAGGAGTGTTCTCGTTTTGCTGTTGCTGTGGCTATTATTTGCCTCTTCGTCAAGTCAAGTATATTTGTATAGCACATACTCATACAACTGAATGCAATTCAAAGTGCTTGACAGAAAAAAAAACCCCGATTGATTTGACAATGCATAGCCAAAAACAGTTTAAAATTAATTAGCTAGAAAAGAAGCACGTCAGAGGTGCGTATTCGTAGAGGTGAAAGAAGGTATCGTTACGCGCAAGAGTTGCGTTGCTTTTCAACACGTGTAAGGTATGTAACTAAAGTAAACAGTTACGTTTTGTAGGCCGCCCACATGTTAGGTTTAAAGGGTACAGCTAACGTTACTTAAGTGCGGCCAACGATTCAGCAGTTATATATGTAAAACAGAATACTTGGGTGTATTAACGTGTGTAAACTAACGTGTAAACTTAATCTAGCCAGCAAATATTCTTATGATATTATTCTCACGAAGAAACTCGTTTTTCTTGCTTTCCCCGAAGACCCACCTTCAGAGGCTCACCTGAGATGGGATGGGTCCCAGGTCAGGACATAAAGCAGAGAGGGGAGGCAGAAAAAGCAAGAGAAGAAGCTTGTTAGCTACTGTGACACGTTTGGGCGATGGCCATCTGCTTAATTTGTTTGTTGAAGTTGTTCGCGGTGGGTTTTCGAGATTGCTGTAATGTTAATGTAGTCAGATTACCTGTTGTACATATATTAGATTTCTGTATGGCCAGCACAGCATGCTTGCACAGGTGCACCACCCAAAAGAGTTAAAGATTGCACTGTGCCACATCACCAATTGGTCAAAAACTTGGATCTAGGTCGGAGGGGCGACAGGTGAACATTAGCGCCACCTTTGGGAGATTAGAGATGCAAGAGTGTCCAAATATTGCAGTCGCAGAATTCCTCCCACAGACGCCAAAACAGGGAGTGACAAATAGCAGCCACACCCACCTGGATATAGTACACACACACAAAATTCCTCACGACTGCACACACAGAAACGCACAGAACAAAAATCTCCCAGCTTGGAGTTGGCGTAATTCGCTCCACTGCTTTCCCTATGGCTAGAACAGGCCCAGTTAGATATTGTTGTTATGGAGCAAATTGCCATCTGTTTGCTCCTGGGGTGTGGAAATGTCCTCCTTTAGATGGAGCAGTTTGCAAGTCTTTCCTCTTTACGATTGGTGTCATTGCTGTGTTTATGTGACTATATGTATGTCACATTTAACTCTAAAAACAGCTCCTCCCTCTTGTGTAATTCCCCCAAACATGTTGACAGAAGACCTACCATGCTTACAAACACTTGCTTGATAAAACCAAACAATTTATGTTCATGGGTTTTTGAAGTAATCTGTTGTCGAGACTAACAAAAAGTATTGTTTTGACGGCATGATGGGATGGGACTGGTTCCAACACACTGCTGCGTGTGGCAGCCAATGCCAATGACTACTGTCATACATGTGACAATATGTTTTTTTTTTTTGTGGTGACTGTTGGGAGACTAATGACTAATTAGCTGAATTAACTAATGAATGGTCAAGTTGGAACGAGTGCAGGTCAATTCCATTTCAGTACAAATTTAAAGTCAAATTTAGAATCTGGCAGTTAACCTGTTCTGGAGTAGCCTATAGCTTAGTGACTAAAGTGGCTTGAATGGGACCTGGAAGGTTGGTGATTCAAGCCCCAGTGTAGCCACAATAAGATCAGTGCAGCTGTTGGGCCCTTGAGTAAGACCCTTAACCCCACATTACTGCAGGGGGACTGGCCCCTGCTTAGTCAACTGTAAGTCGCTTTGGATAAAAGCATCAGGTAAATAACTGTCATGTATTATAATGTTACCTTTTTGGCACTAATTACCTCTGCACCCCATATGTGTGTCAGCATTGTCTTTGGTTTGGAGTGGAACCGAAGGCAGCGTAGAGCATATTATTGACCAGGTGTCCCTGTGCATTGAGTCTCAACCCAAGTACGCTGATAGATGTGCGTCTTTATTAAACAGTATCTCGGCAGCTGGTGTTAACGCAAGGCGGATACTCTGGGCCAAAGTTCAGGAATCCAGTGTTTACTTTAAAAAAAAGGAGCCAGTCATCATTCTGCTCTGGGTGTGGATGGGGTGTACCACAGCTGAAATCGCTGAAAAGACAATATTAATCAAAGCAAATTGGGTGAAGTACCTCCCTTCTGTACTCCAATTGTACATAGCAGAGTCTCAGCTAACTTGTAGCTTTTCATTTGTCATTTCACTGTTATAGTTTGAATGCCAATTGCTTCTTGTGTTTTTATTTTGATTCATTTTAGAGACATGAAATTAATAATCCTTGTTGAGTAATGTCTTGTGTACACTACACGACTACCAAAATCCTAACAGTGAAGTGCTTCTCACATTTAATGACCCTCTCATGGTATTTCCATCCTAGGAGAGCTCACACTACACTCACAGTCACAGGATATGTTCACTACACCAGCCTTGTTTAAAGACTTGTGATAAAATCAAATCAAATCAAATTGATAATATTTGCAAAAAACATTGCAAATGAGCTGGAGATTGGATTGGGAGAGCTACAATTGAGTCTCTGGCCATCTCGTGTCCAACAGCCATTGGAGTCACGCAAAGACTGGGGTTTTCCTTTGGTTTTTATTTAGATCTTGACTACAAAATTGTGACTGTATTCTAGGCATTAGATGCCTACCTCCCAGGGTTTAAATTCTTGATGAGCTGTGCAAGTAGTAGAGAGAGAATATGAAACTGAGACCAGATCTGTTTGCCTGTCAGTCTTCTGTCTCTCTGTCTGGAGCAGGTGTGACCTGCAGCTGGACTTGGAGAGCTCCCTATTGGCCACACCCACAAGATCAGGTAACTTGGGACAGGAAGTTCCATCTTGTGTGATGGAATGATGCAAATGAAACATTCCGCCAGGGTAGGCACTGCCACACATTTCCCTGTGCTGTCACTCCATACAAATTCCTTTGTGTTTAAAATCTCCAGTCAAACCAGGCGTGAGGCCCAGCCAGCAGTGCAGCAGTCTCTAGGCACGCTGAGCTATCAACTCGACAGCCTCAGAGTCTGCCGGATGCCAAATTCATTTCCAAGTCAGGCTTGGGCCTCTCAGCCCAGCAAGTGTGAGACACGATATGCTTGCATGCGTGATTCAGAAAAAAAGCCACAGCTAATCACATTTCTCAGTAGTGAAAGGTCTGTTGTGTAGTAACCAATCACTGTGCCCCATATTGCCATTTAAAGTGGGTTTCAGTGAGGGTACATAGCCAGATTCAATAAGTACATAAGCTATGCTATGTAACACATTACTAGAACCAGGAAGGACTTAGCTATGCTAACACATTACCAGACCCAGTAAGTATTTAGCTATGGTAACACATTATCAGACACAGTAAGTATTTAGCTTTGCTGACACATTACCGGACCCAGTAAATCCTTAGCTGTGCTAACACATTACCACCAGACCCAGTAGGGACTTAGCAATGCTAACAGTTAAGCGCAGTCCTTATTCCCAGGCTATTCTAACCCACTGTCTCTCAGAGCATCTGCAGGCCAGTGCCCAAGGGATTTAACTCCACTACCATACAGCAGGGATTAACTGAGACTCCATTAAACACTGACAAATCCATGCTGATAAATCTCTTCATGTCACACCCTAAAAAAAACAAAGTGCTTATTCTCAAGGTCATATTTCAGCTTGTTTGGTGTTTGAAGTTAAATATCAGTATCTTGGCACTGTGTGTGTGCACGCATGTGTGGGTATCCCTGTCCTCTCCCTATCAAAGATAAATCTCATGTTTCTTTCCTTGAATCAGTCTGATATCCTAATCTCTGTAAGCTTCTTATTATAAAGCTTCTTATTTATTCATCTATTTTTCACTTTATCATTTCATTTTTCACAAGGCACAGGTCACTCGTCCTGAATTTTCAGAACTTTAGATATCCCACAGTATGCATGGCATCTACTGTGGACTCTTTTCTGACATAATCCCACAGATATGCAACATTCTATTTTTAATCCAAATTGCTTCATATCCTAATATTGATATCCTCTGATTTAATCCTATTGACCTAAAAGCAGATTGGAGTTTCCACAAATGCATGTTTAATATTCAGTCAATGCTGTCGTGCTGTTTTAATTGTATTTTCATGCCGACAAAAGACAGATTTTGGCATATTGGGCGGATGTTTTTTTTCAGACAGTGATGTCCTTTTTAGAGTCAGAAGTGTCCTGTGCCAGCCACAGTGAGTGTTATTTCTTTATGAGACAAAATCACATTAAACTTAACTAGCATACAAAGTAGATATTATTGACCATGATAAGCAAAAATATTTTATATATAAAGTGTCTTTTTCCCATTCCTTTTATGTTTTTGGGTCTGACTCTTTCTGCCATTTACATGAGCTCTTCCCAAACTTTATGAGACCGTGACCCAGTTAACAATGAACATCCTTGCGCGACCTGCCCATAGAAATATATAAGCATATACATTTTTTTCCAATATTGAATTAAAACGGCAACAGAAAAGATTCTGTTTTGTCGTTTTTATCGTGTGTCTCAAGTCTAGGCCCAGCTCAACATGCCGGACAACCCACTGTTCATACAGGTCTCTAATGAAGGTTAAGTACACTCGACTGCACAGTCGGAAATACACAGGGAGGCAAAGCTGTTATTCCTCGGATCAGGAATGTCTCATCATATTTGTCACTGCTACAGCCTTTGCTATTGATGTGGAAAACACAGAGGGGCATGTACAACAAATGCTACTTTTCATTAGTTTACATGTTGTTTAGCTGACCCTTTTATCCAAAGCGACTTACAGTTGATTAAACTAGGCAGGAGACGATCCCCCATGGAGCACATGCTACTGTTCATCAGTCTTGATTACATGTTATTTAGCTAACGCTTTCACCTAAAGCGACTTACAGTTGATTAGACTCAGAAGAAGACAATCCCCCCTAAAGAAATGTAGGGTTAGGGGCCCAACAGCTGTGCAGATCTTATCATGGCTACACCGGGAATCGAAGCACCAACCTTCTGCGTCATGTACCTTAGCCACGAGGCTACAGGTTGCCCCCCCTGTACTGTGGTTTGGTGTACTGTGTACAGATGAGTGGGTATTTAGAGCCTGATTTACTCAGACGTTTAGCTTGCGCAAAACCAGTTATTGCAATGATTGGTCATGGTATTTGGTTTGGGTTAGGTTATTTGTTTTTTGTGTTAACATGTTGAATCAACCTCCACCCTTGAACAGTGTTCAAGGGTGGAGTCTAGTGTTAGAATACAAATATCACGTAACATAACTTGGCTAGCCTGAGCAATATGGCGGACAGCTCTGACACCAAGTTAGAGGATGAGAAGAAGAAATACAACTTTACAGTTTTGAACTGGAATTTACAGAGGAAGAATTTTGTGAATGAGAGAGACAGAGAGTGGAGGACAAGGCAGTCGAAGCTAACACAGAGCAGAGAAGTGAAATCATACCTACCGAGACAGAGAGTCTTTGCTGCTGCGGGGCAACGGCTGTTGTCCTATCTCTCTGGCTAGTACTCCCAGGTCACCTGGGCTAAAGTATCAACCCCTTGTCCCCTTGTTACAAGAGTTCCCCAGTCCTTAGTCTCCTCCTCTCCATCTACACCAGATCCCTTGGCCCTGTTATCTCTGCTCATGTCATGTAATACCACTGTTATGTATTTCTGCCTGCCTGTGAGACATCCTGAGCTGGATGGACAACCACCATCTAAAGCTCAACACAGGTAGGACAGAGCTAATCTTTATCCCTGCTCTAACCTCTCCCTTCTCTGATTTTTCCATTTCACTCGGGGACACGGCTGTGACCTGATCCCTCAGTGCAAAGCACCTAGGAGTGGTGATGGACAACAGACTGTCCCTCTCTGAGAACATGGTGGTGGTGACCCAGGCCCAGAGGATCCGTCTCTTCCTCACTACCTACTCCACTCAGCTCCTTGTTCAAGCAATGGTCGTTTCCCACCTGGACTACTGCACTTTTCTGCTGGCTGGCCTTCCACCATCCGCCTTCATCCATCCATCCATTATCTTAACCCGCTTATCTTGAACAGGGTCGCACGGGGGCTGGAGCCTATCCCAGCATACATTGGGCAAAAGGCAGGAATACACCCTGGACAGGTCGCCAGTCCATCGCAGGGCACACACACCATTCACTCACACACTCATACACTCATATCTATGGGCAATTTAGACTCTCCAATCAACCTGCATGTCTGGACTGTGGGAGGAAACCGGAGTACCCGGAGGAAACCCACGCAGACACGGGGAGAACATGCAAACTCCGCACAGAGAGGCCCCGGCCGACGGGGATTCGAACCCAGGACCTCCTTGCTGTGAGACGGCAGTGCTACCCACTGCGCCATCCGTGCCGCCCATCCGCCTTCAGACCCCTACAATTGATCCAGAACGCTACGACTCATCTAGTATTCAACGTCTCCACACATTCTCACATCACCCCCCTGTTCACTGACCTCCACTGGCTGCCTGTTATGGCTTGCAACAAATTTGAAACTTTGGTGCTTGCATACCAGGCAGTTTAGAGATCAGACGCTGTATACATCCAAACGTTAATCAGACCCTATACACTGGCCAGATCCGTTTAGGTGTGATCCTTTTCCACTACTGGACGCGTGGCACCTCCCCCTCGTCACACCTGCACTTCTCCGTCACGGCTGCTGTCTGTTCTGTCCCCACGGTGGTGGAATGACCTTCCTGTGGACATCAGAACAGAGTCTTTGAAGCGCAGATGGAATGTTGATGTACTCTTCAAGGGTTCAAGTTTCATCTATGTGATCACTCTAGGACTTGGAACTGTACTTTCTTCTAGGGTCTCCAACGCACTTGTCCCTCGTTCTGGTTTGCAATTTATTGTACGTCGCTCTGGATAAGAGCGTCTGCTAAATGACTATAATGTAATGTAATGTGTCCTTGTGTACTGTATCCTTGGGGTGACATTCAGAATCTGTCTCTTTTGGTCAGCGCAATAGAGCTGCACTAGAATATGGAAGCCATTCAGCATCCCTGTTAAACTCTGAATGAATGGTGCTTTGTTGCATTTGGTTTCCTGGAGCTCCATTGAAGTCAAACTCAAGCACATGATGACATCGCCAGCACACGGCGAATCCAGCTCACAATGGAAACAGAGTGAACTTTCTTCCTTTAAGACATATTTAGATTTTTTTATTCCAAATGTACATCTTGACATAAGAAACGGTTATTGCATCATATTTGATCAAGCTTATATTGACAGTATATCAAACTGACTCAAAGTTAGTTGTTAAGTGTTCAGTGGTAGTTTTCAGCTCGGCACAGATACTGCTGATTCAAGATAGGTCAAGTAATTATTTACTTCTTTAATTAGACACCGTTTATAGATCTAAACATTCATATTACAATGTTCATATTCATAATGATGCATCTGAAGTGTACTTTCACAATGAAATTACTGAATATTAGGACCTCAGTTGGACAATTCATACAAGGCATATGTCTATACGCACATACCTGTGTGTGTAAACATGTCAATATATACAGTCATTTTTCTGTCAAAAGTGTAAAGCTCGCTAAAAATGAATAGCTCATTTCTTTGGTTTGGAAAGCGTCAACGCAATAGCCCAGTTTGTGCTTTGAAACCCTGGCTTGCGTTTACATTCAACACCGCTACACCTCGCGCTCACTCTTCCCTCCCTCCGTTTCCCCGAAGCCGAGGCAGAGATCCACGTATTGCAGACGCTCGTCCACACAGCACGCTTTCTTCCCGTCTCCCGCCGTGCTTGCGCATTCATTTCGCTCCGTTCAACCGACGTCTTTCGTTTTCTGAATGTAGCGCTTTCCGAGCAAGCTGATCGAGGCAAGAACGACCCGGGCGGCGCTAGCTGCCCCAAACCCATCACCGTGAGACTGCGTTCGACAGGATTTCTGCCTTAAAAAAAAAGATAGCATAAGTTTTATTTATTTATTTTTTTAAATATATCAAGAAACGCATCGAAGATTTCACCGAGCGCAAAAACTGGAGGATGAATACCATACGACAGGTGCCTTCAAGGGTGAAAAGCAAAAGGACCGAAACCAATTTGGGGGCAGAGAGAGAACACTTTGACAAGCAGCAGGTAAAACCGTAATAAGATGTGCGCAGTTTGATTTGGTTGCAATCGGATGCATTGGGTTTTCGACGTTGTTATTCGAACGGAGGGCCCTTTCAAAAATAATTTTATGTGCGAATTCAAGCTAGCTACATAGTTTTCCGTCCGCGTATCGATTGAAAACTAGTCAGAATTGGGCAAGTAGAGGCAGCATAGCCTACGCGGCTGTAGCGTTTGTTGGAAATCCTTTGGGACTCCGTTGCATGGCTAAATATTGTTTTGAGAAAACGACAATGCACTGTAGTCTTAACAGCGGGGGCTCGCCAGTGTTTTTACACGGCTGCCTATGCATTAGCCTAGTGCTGTTATGCGTATCTACTGGTGTAGACTATGTATTCTCTTTTTCAATAACTCGACCTCCTACCATTGGGTAGCTTAGACAAACCCATGTCGTCGAATTTGAAAAAAGCCACACACATGACAAAAACAGAATAGAACCCACATGCCGTCAGCTCCACAAACCATATTTGTTATGATTCTGAGAATCTAGATGTCTAACCACAGTAGGTAGCGGACCGATGAGTCGGTTTAACCTACAGTGTGGTGCAGAGCCACGACGAACCCTTTAGCAACTCTGTTTGTATGCACAGAATTTACAAGTGATGCTAACATGGATGACTAAATCAAAACGCACTAGTTACGTGTGTAAATAATAATCATTTAGGTGTGAAGGTCTTTAATTGGGAAGTCTACGTTTCCTCCGAATCACATGGCGTAGAATTTCCTACTTAGATCACCGTTGAACATACTACTGATAAAAAAATGGATGGAGAGATTTAAGAGACTGGAAGAACGTCATTACACTTAGTTTCTGAAGCAACATGAATATCATAAGCAGCACATCCAATAAATGAGAATATGCCGTTTCTAATCACTGTCGAGCACATGTTATGCACATGGTTATGTTGAGTTGACTATGATCTGTAGCTATATGTTAACTTGCTAATCATTTCAAGGCTGAGAAATAACATCTCTCACCTATATTGCGTTGTATGTATTGCATGAGCGATATGGACCTCAGAACTTGTTTAAGGATTGTGCTTTTGTAACACTGACGGTTAATGCTATTCAGTTGCTAACATAACTTTGTTTGTCAGCAGTTTTGTGACATGGGATCATAATGTCACCGCGTCTGTGTTGTGGTTGCGGGTTTCGTGTTCACTCAGGTGTGAAAAAGCGAGAGGACTCACGGTTCATGACATTGCTTTTTGTGTTTTCTCAGCCTTTGTTGTTGGTACTTGCTTGTCACTTGCATCAGTCATAGACAACTTTTTGCAGGTGCGTGAGATGTCTATGTGTTATAAGTTAACGGCCATTACATCGGCCATTACATCATCTTGAAACTGTAATCATGTTCATTATATTTGAACGCACAAGACTTTGTCAGTTAAAAATACAGGCCTGTTGCCATGGGTGGCTGGTTCCCAGCAACAGTGGGGGCTTGCAATATTGCTGCAGGTATTTGCCCCTACCGTGAGCTACACCGCCTGATTTCACAAATTATTTTACCTGCTTGGTTCAGGTGAGCTGAAATCAGGTGGCATAGTGCACAGTTAAAGCAAATGCCTGCAGACACTGCGGCCCACAGGACATTGAGTTGAGTAGCCCTGCTGTAGGCGAAAGCGAAAGTTGTAAAAGGTAGTCAACGTATTGGTACCCTAAACACACTGCAGTGTCATACCTTCTATGGTACATCTGTGCCTTCATTTCTGAGAGCACTGGAGGGGGCTGCAGTGTGCGTTATTGGCCTCTCTCAGTAGCTGAAGCTCACATAGGCGACCAGCTCGTGCCAGGGGGCTGCTTTTGTGACAATGTGCTTCTGCCCTTGGGTCCCTGCTCTCTCCGATCCCTGCTCTCTCTGGGCCTGGGCTTTTAATCGGAGAGAGGTTAAATTAATCTTCTCTGTTTAGAAGTGTTTATGGTTAAATAAATCGTCTCTTTTTAGGAGCGTTTATGGCGGCTCGGAGTGCCTGGGCTGTGAGCGTCAAGCATGGGGTGTTTTCACCGCTCCGTTTTCCCGTCCTGGTTTATTTCTGCTAAGCTGTGATCGTTTGTTTCTGCTACGCCGCCATCGCCGTCCCGGCAGATTAACTCGCGCTGTTGGGCAGCCTCGTTTCCCTCCCATGATCCTGCGGGGCGCCTGCTTTGCAATGTTGGAGCAGCGTTGCTGTGATGTAGCAGTGTAAACCAGGGCTGGCCAACCCTGCTCCTGGAGGTCTACCGTCCTGTAGGTTTTCACTCCAACCCTAACAACGCACCCCTCATTCAACAGCGAGAGCAGGGCTGCCCAACCCTGCTCCTGGAGGTCTTCCATCCTGTAAGTTTTCACTACACTTGTTGAGCTGCTAATTGGTAGAATCAGGTGTGCCAAATTATGGTTGAAATGAAAACTTAGAGGATGGTAGATCTATAGATTACAGAGAGGATTGGGCAGCCCTGCTCTAAATATTGCAGAAATGCTTTGAGAATGTCACAAGTTCAGCGGTTTTGCCAGTTGATGGAGAACATGTCTGGTGTTTGCTGTGGCAGGGTGTAGTGTTGTGTTAATTTCAGGGAAGGCAGATCCCACAGTTGTCTGCATACCCAAGCCATAAGGATGTGGTCACCCGAGTAGATTTCCACACCAAGGCTTACGCTAGCCTCTTCCGCTGTTAGCAAAGCTAGCCACTGCTTTCCCCATCTTGCCTGTGGTTGCGTAGCTGTGACGGTAACTCGGCAACATAACAAGCATGGACGAGAGTTCTGTTTTTACCTGCCAGACACACAGGTGATCCTATACCCACACTTCTGCTCTTGTTGAGTCCAGGCCCTGATCTCTCTTAATTCCCAGTACATATCATAGTTTTCCTTGCCTTTGTGTGACCCAGGATCCTCTAATCCAGCTATGAATCACACACACTTTGCCACACGACCGTCACAAAGCTCTGTAAGGGATCTGTATGGAGGGTGAGCTTCCCGGACACTGCCCCTCTACAAGGGACTGGTCTAACCAGTTCTTGTGTCCGTGACGGTTTTATACCGATTCAGTGACCTGCACAACTGAGGTGAACAAGGCGCTGATTAGCCGGAATAATAATTGTACATAATTATGCACAATATAGCAGCAATTAAAATTAATTTAACTTATTTTGTCGTCCTGGGGATTGGGGAAAGGTAATCTTAACTGAAATACTCTAGGTCCATTGGAGTTCATTTCGGTCGTAACACATGGCTGGCTGCCTTTAGGGTGCTGGTGAGTGAGTGGAGCAGTTTGGGGGATTTTGTAGGAAGTATGCACTGGATTGATCAGTTGACAGATCTATATAAATGCACTGGGCTGCTTTAGAGAGTTCCTGTGTGGTGCAGTTAGGACCCCCACATGGCTGGTGTTGTGCAGTGTCAGTGTTCATTCCCCAGGGTAAGTGCAATCGTGCTCCTGGGTCCCACACAATCTCAGCCGTTTACCGCCTCCACATTCCTCAGGACATGAGGGTGGAGAGGAGTGTGCATGTACAGTCACCATGACGGCGAGATCTCTGTGTTTCACTGCCTCTCTGTGTCTCTTTGTGTCTCTGTGTCTCACTGTGTCTCTGTGTCTCTCTGTGTCTCTGTGTCTCACTGTGTCTCTGTGTCTCACTGTGTCTCTGTGTTTCACTGTCTCTTGTTTCTCTCTGTGTCTCTGTTTCACTGCCTCTCTGTGTCTCTCTGTGTCTCTCTGTGTCTCTGTGTCTCACTGTGTCTCTGTGTCTCACTGCCTCTCTGTGTCTCTCTGTGTCTCACTGTTTCTCTGTGTCTCTCTCTATGTCTATGTCTCACTGACATCTGTGTTTGCTCGGCTGTGGGTTGAGGCTGAGGGCAGTGCTTCAATGAAGATGTCAGGGTGTGTCTGTGTGTGCACTTGTGTGTGCGTTTCTGTATATGTGTGTGTGTGTGTGTGTGTGTGTGTGTGTGTGCGTGTGCGTGTGCGTGTGCGTGTGCGTGTGCGTGTGCGTGTGCGTGTGCGTGTGTGCGCGTGTATGTATGTGTGCGTGCATGATGGAGGTTCTGTACACACTCTGCTCCCCAGATGCTGGTGTGATAACGAGGGTGCCACGGTGCCAATTAACATAGGCCATGTCTCCATGGCAACCAGGCATCTACAGGAAGCGGATGGAGGGGGAGTGGCACAGGAGTGCGGTTCTCCCTTAGGAGAGAGGTGGCTGAAGGCTTGTGTAAGGGAGGTTAGCACAAACAGTGCCCTGCTGCCCCAGGGGGGGACACTGAACTCCCAGTGAGAACATGCCGAGGCAGGGAGACACGAACCAACTCACTGTCCTCATGTTAACAGTCTCTGTGGATGCTGCAGTGCAATGTTTGTCAACTCCAGTCCTCACTTCCCACTTGCCGAGATGGCTTTTGTTGTAACCTGATTTAACTAATCAAGGGCATTTTTGGTGGTTTGATTGGTTCAGTCATGAATTCTGGTGTGTGAGTTCCTGGTTACAGTGAAAGTGGGCCCTGAGGACTGGAGTTGACGAACACTGTTCAAAAGTTTTGAAATTGTGTTTTTTGAAGTTCGCTCCTGAATTAAAAACCCTCCAGTCTGGTTGTACCAGCATCGCGTTGTAGTTATAGCTATAGTTTATGTTGTATATTTGGCCTGGAGCACCTCCATTTGCAAACGCATCTGCATAAGGCCACAATCTCAAGTGAACTACCTGAGCAGGTGAGCAGAGAAGGACCCGGAATTTGAGCGGGAGATGTGTTTGACGGCGAAACCCAAGACCCAGGCAGTGTCCGACAGGACGTCCTCGTGGAAGACAAACCCAAGCAGGTTGGCGCGCAGTGAGGCTGTACTGACCTGTCACCCTGTTGGGGTGGGGGTGAGGGGGGGGCGGGGGTCTTGGTACATGGTCGTGTTTTGTGCCCGAAATACTGCCCCCGTCTGACTCCGGACCTTCGCTGTGGCTAAGGGTCACATGACTTGGCGGAATCTCCCTTCAGTTAAAATGTCTGTAAGCGGCTGTGGCATTTATTTATTTATTTTTCCTTCTGCCTCGCTCACATTCATTCTATCTTACCCTCTCTCCCCGCTCTTTCTCATTCAGTCTCTCATTCTCCCCCTCTATCCCTCTCTCTTGCTCTCCCTCTTTTTCCCTTAAAGTCCCCGGGTGTCTGGATGTGTTCTAGCTGCTCAGGGCCCATCTGCCAGGGCTGGCAGTGGCAGTC